>NC_092111.1:15492400-15792400 GCF_045679555.1 Salvelinus alpinus
AGTAGGTGCTGCAGTTGTAGTTGGTGCTGCAGTTGTGGTTGTTGTGGGAGCTTCGGTTGTAATTGTCGTAACAGGTGCTGCAGTGGTTGTTGAAGTAGGTGTTGCAGTTGTAGTGGTCATAGGAGCAACAGATGTTGTCGTTGGAGCTTCAGTTGTAGTTATTATAGCAGCTGCTGCAGCGATTGTCGAAGTAGATGGTGTAGTTGTAGTGGTCGTAGGAGCTACAGTTGTCGTTGTAGGTGCTACAGTTGTAGTTGTCGTAGTAGGTGCTGCAGTTGTGGTTATCGTAGGAGCTTTAGTTGTAGTTGTAGTATGTGCTGCAGTCGTAGTGGTTGTAAGAGCTACAGTTGTTGTAGTAGGAGCTGAAGTGATTTTCGCAGTAGCTGCTGACGTTGTAGTGGTTGGGGATAAATTTGTTGTCGTAGAAGCTACAGTTGTTTTTGTAGGTGCTGCTGTTGTGGTTGTCGTAGGAGCTACAGTTGTCGTTGTAGGTCCTGCTGTTGTAGTGGTCGTAGTATCTAAAGTTGTAGTAGGAGTATCAGTTGTGGTTGTCGTAGGAGCTGCATTTGTAGTGGTCGTAGTGGGTGCTTCTGTTGTAGTGGTTGTAGGAGCTGCAGTGGTTGTTGAAGTAGTAGATGCAGTGGTTGTTGAAGTAGGTTCTGCAGTTGTAGTGGTCGTAGGAGCTACAGATGTTGTAGTTGGAGCTGTAGTGATTGTCAAAGTAGTTGCTGCAGTTGCAGTGGTAGTAGGATAAATAGTTGTTGTCGTAGATGCTGCAGTGGTTGTTGCATTAGGAGCTTCGGTTGTAATTGTTGTAATAGGTGCTGCAATTGTGGTTATCGTAGGAGCTTTAGTTGTCGTTGTAGTATGTGCTGCAGTCGTAGTGGTTGTAAGGGCTACAGTTGTTGTAGTAGGAGCTGAAGTGATTGTCGAAGTAGCTGCTGACGTTGTAGTTGTTGGGGATATATTTGTTGTCGTAGAAACTACAGTTGCTGCTGTAGGTGTTTCTGTTGTTGTGGTTGTCATAGGAGCTTCAGTTGTCGTGGATGTAGGATCTAAACGTGTTGTAATGGGAGCTGCAGTTGTGGTTGTCATAGGAGCTGCATTTGTATTTGTTTTAGTAGGTGCTGCTGTTGTAGGGGTTGTATGAGCTGCAGTGGTTGTTGAAGTAGGAGCTGCAGTGGTTGTTGAAGTAGGAGCTGCAGTGGTTGTTGAAGTAGGAGCTGCAGTGGTTGTTGAAGTAGGAGGTGCAATGGTTGTTGAAGTAGGAGCTGCAGTGGTTGTTGAAGTAGGAACTGCGGTGGTTGTTGCAGTAAGAGCTGCGGTGGTTGTTGAAGTAGGAGCTGCAATGGTTGTTGAAGAAGGAGCTGTAGTGGTTGTTGAAGTAGGAGCTGCAGTGGTTGTTGAGGTAGGAGCTGCAGTGGTTGTTGAAGTATGTTCTGCAGTTGTAGTGGTCGTAGGAGCTAAAGATGTTGTAGTTGGAGCTGTAGTGATTGTCAAAGTAGTTGCTGCAGTTGTAGTGGTAGTAGGATATATCGTTGTTGTCGTAGAAGCAACAGTTGTTATAGGTGCTGCTGTTGTAATAGTCGTAGTAGGTGTTGTGGTTATCGTAGGAGCTTCAGTTGTTGTTGTTGTTGTAGGAACTGCAGTTGTAGTTGTCGTAGTAGGTGCTGCTGGTGTAGTGGTTGTAAGAGCTGCAGTGGTTGTTGAAGTAGGTGCTGCAGTTGTAGTGGTCGCTGGAGCAACAGATGTTGTCGTAGGAGCAACAGTTGTAGTTGTAGGTGCTGCAGTTGTGGTGGTCGTAGGAGCTACAGATGTTGTCGTAGGAGCAACAGTTGTAGTCATTTTAGCAGATGCTGCAGCGGTTGTCGAAGTAGCTGGTGTAGTTGTGGTCGAAGGAGCTACAGTTGTCGTTGTAGGTGCTGCAGTTGTGGTGGTCGTAGGAGCTACAGTTGTTGTTGTAGGTGCTGCAGTTGTGGTGGTCGTAGGAGCTACAGTTGTTGTAGTTGGAGCTGCAGCTGTGGTTGTCGTAGGAGTGACAGTTGTGGATGTCGTAGTAGGTGTTGTGGATGTCGTAGTAGTTGCTGCAGTTGTAGTGGTAGTAGGATAGAGAGTTGTCATCGTAGAAGCTACAGTTGTTATAGGTGCTGCTGTTGTAATGGTCGTAGTAGGTGTTGTGGTTATCGTAGGTGCTTCAGTTTTTGTAGGAACTGCATGTGTAGTTGTCGAAGTAGATGCTGCTGGTGTCGTGGTTGTAAGAGCTGCAGTGGTTGTTGAAGTAGGTGCTGCAGTTGTAGTGGTCGTAGGAGCTACAGTTGTTGTCGTTGGAGCAGCAGTTGTGGTTGTCGTAGGAGCTATAGTTGTGGTTGTCGTAGTAGGTGTTGTGGTTGTCGTAGTTTGTGTTGTAGTTGTCGTAGTAGGTGTTGTAGTTGTCGTAGTAGGCGCTGAAGTTGTGGTTGTCGTAGCAGCTTTGGTTGTAGTTGTCGTAGTAGGTGCTGCAGTTGTGGTTATTGTAGGAGCTTCAGTTGTAGTTGTTGAAGTAGGTGCTGCAGTTTTAGTGGTTATAGGAGCTACATATGATGTTGTAGGAGCGTCAGTTGTAGTAATTTTAGCAGATGCTGCAGCGGTTGTCGAAGTAGGTGGTGTAGTTGTGGTCGTAGGAGCTACAGTTGTTGTTGTAGGTGCTGCAGTTGTGGGGGTCGTAGGAGCTACAGTTGTTGTAGTTGGAGCTGCAGTTGTGGTTGTCGTAGGAGCTACAGTTGTGGTTGTGGTAGTGGTTGTCGTAGTAGGTGTTGTAGTTGTCGTAGTAGGTGTTGTAGTTGTCGTAGTAGGTGCTGCAGTTGTGGTTGTCGTAGCAGCTTCAGTTGTAGTTGTCGTAGTATGTGCTGCAGTTGTGGTTATCGTAGGAGCAACAGTTGTTGTAGTAGATGCTGCAGTGGTTGTTGCATTAGGAGCTTCGGTTGTAATTGTTGTAATAGGTGCTGCAATTGTGGTTATCGTAGGAGCTTTAGTTGTAGTTGTAGTATGTGCTGCAGTCATAGTGGTTGTAAGAGCTACAGTTGTTGTAGTAGGAGCTGAAGTGATTGTCGAAGTAGCTGCTGACGTTGTAGTTGTTGGGGATATATTTGTTGTCGTAGAAACTACAGTTGTTGTTGTAGGTGTTTCTGTTGTTGTGGTTGTCGTAGGAGCTTCAGTTGTCGTTGTAGGTGCTTCTGTTGTAGTGGTTGTAGGATCTAAACGTGTTGTAATGGGAGCTGCAGTTGAGGTTGTCGTAGGAGCTGCATTTGTATTTGTTTTAGTAGGTGCTGCTGTTATAGTGGTTGTATGAGCTACAGTGGTTGTTGAAGTAGGAGCTGCAGTGGTTGTTGAAGTAGGAGCTGCAGTGGTTGTTGAAGTAGGAGCTGCAGTGGTTGTTGAAGTAGGAGCTGCAATGGTGGTTGAAGTAGGAGCTGCAATGGTTGTTGAAGTAGGAGCTGCAGTGGTTGTTGAAGTAGGAACTGCAGTGGTTGTTGCAGTAAGAGCTGCAGTGGTTGTTGAAGTAGGAGCTGCAATGGTTGTTGAAGAAGGAGCTGTAGTGGTTGTTGAAGTAGGAGCTGCAGTGGTTGTTGAAATAGGAGCTGCAGTGGTTGTTGAAGTAGGAGCTGCAGTGGTTGTTGAAGTAGGAGCTGCAATGGTTGTTGAAGTAGGAGCTGCAGTGGTTGTTGAAGTAGGAACTGCAGTGGTTGTTGCAGTAAGAGCTGCAGTGGTTGTTGAAGTAGGAGCTGCAATGGTTGTTGAAGAAGGAGCTGTAGTGGTTGTTGAAGTAGGAGCTGCAGTGGTTGTTGAAGTAGGAGCTGCAGTAGTTGTTGAAGAATGTTCTGCAGTTGTAGTGGTCGTAGGAGCTACAGTTGTTGTAGTTGTAGCTGTAGTGATTGTCAAAGTAGTTGCTGCAGTTGTAGTGGTAGTAGGATATATCGTTGTTGTTGTAGAAGCAACAGTTGTTATAGGTGCTGCTGTTGTAATAGTCGTAGTAGGTGATGTGGTTATCGTAGGAGCTACAGTTGTTGTTGTTGTAGGAACTGCAGTTGTCGTTGTCGTAGTAGGTGCTGCTGGTGTAGTGGTTGTAAGAGCTGCAGTGGTTGTTGAAGTAGGTGCTGCAGTTGTAGTGGTCGTAGGAGCTACAGATGTTGTCGTAGGAGCAACAGTTGTAGTTGAAGGTGCTGCAGTTGTGGTGGTCGTAGGAGCTACAGTTGTTGTAGTTGGAGCTGCAGTTGTGGTTGTCGTAGGAGCTGCAGTTGTGGATGTCGTTGTAGGTGTTGTGGATGTCGTAGTAGTTGCTGCAGTTGTAGTGGTAGTAGGGGGGAGAGTTGTCGTCGTAGAAGCTACAGTTGTTATAGGTGCTGCTGTTGTAATGGTCGTAGTAGGTGTTGTGGTTATCGTAGGAGCTTCAGTTGTTGTAGGAACTGCATGTGTAGTTGTCGAAGTAGGTGCTGCTGGTGTCGTGGTTGTAAGAGCTGCAGTGGTTGTTGAAGTAGGTGCTGCAGTTGTAGTGGTCGTAGGAGCTACAGTTGTTGTCGTTGGAGCAGCAGTTGCGGTTGTCGTAGGAGCTACAGTTGTGGTTGTCGTAGCAGCTTCGGTTGTAGTTGTCGTAGTAGGTGCTGCAGTTGTGGTTATTGTAGGAGCTTCAGTTGTAGTTGTTGAAGTGGGTGCTGCAGATTTAGTGGTTATAGGAGCTACATATGATGTTGTAGGAGCGTCAGTTGTAGTTATTTTAGCAGACACTGCAGCGGTTGTTGAAGTAGGTGGTGTAGTTATGGTCGTAGGAGCTACAGTTGTCGTTGTAGGTGCTGCAGTTGTGGTGGTCGTAGGAGCTACAGTTGTTGTAGTTGGAGCTGCAGTTTTGGTTGTCGTAGGAGCTACAGTTGTGGTTGTCGTAGTATGTGTTGTGGATGTTGTAGTAGTTGCTGCAGTTGTAGTGGTAGGATTTTTAGTTGTCGTCGTAGAAGCTACAGTTGTTATAGGTGCTGCTGTTGTAATGGTCGTAGTAGGCGTTGTGGTTATCGTAGGTGTTTCAGTTGTTGTAGGAACTGCATGTGTAGTTGTCGAAGTAGCTGCTGCTGGTGTCGTGGTTGTAAGAGCTGCAGTGGTTGTTGTCGTTGGAGCTGAAGTTGTGGTTGTCGTAGGAGCTACAGTTGTGGTTGTCGTAATAGGTGTTGTGGTTGTCGTAGTAGGTGTTGTAGTTGTCGTAGTAGGTGTTGTAGTAGTCGTAGTAGGCGCTGATGTTGTGGTTGTCGTAGCAGCTTCGGTTGTAGTTGTCGTAGTAGGTGCTGCAGTTGTGGTTATTGTAGGAGCTTCAGTTGTAGTTGTTGAAGTAGGTGCTTTATTTGTAGTGGTTATAGGAGCTACAGATGATGTTGTAGGAGCATCAGTTGTAGTAATTTTAGCAGATGCTGCAGCGGTTGTAGAAGTAGATGGTGTAGTTGTGGTCATAGGAGCTACAGTTTTTGTTATAGGTGCTGCAGTTGTGGTTGTCGTAGTGGTTGTCGTAGTAGGTGTTGTAGTTGTCATAGTAGGTGCTGCAGTTGTGGTTGTCGTAGCAGCTTCAGTTGTAGTTGTCGTAGTAGGTGCTGCAGTTGTGGTTATCGTAGGAGCTTTAGTTGTCGTTGTAGTATGTGCTGCAGTCGTAGTGGTTGTAAGAGCTACAGTTGGTGTAGTAGGAGCTGAAGTGATTGTTGAAGTAGCTGCTGACGTTGTAGTTGTTGGGGATATATTTGTTGTCGTAGAAGCTACAGTTGTTGTTGTAGGTGCTTCTGTTGTTGTGGTTGTCGTAGGAGCTTCAGTTGTCTTTGTAGGTGCTTCTGTTGTAGTGGTTGTAGGATCTAAACGTGTTGTGATGGGAGCTGCAGTTGTGGTTGTCATAGGAGCTGCATTTGTATTTGTTTTAGTAGGTGCTGCTGTTGTAGGGGTTGTATGAGCTGCAGTGGTTGTTGAAGTAGGAGCTGCAGTGGTTGTTGAAGTAGGAGCTTCAGTGGTTGTTGAAGTAGGAGCTGCAGTGGTTGTTGCAGTAGGAGCTGCAGTGGTTGTTGAAGTAGGAGCTGCAATGGTTGTTGAAGTAGGAGCTGCAGTGGTTGTTGAAGTAGGAGCTGCAGTGGTTGTTGAAGTAGGAGCTGCAGTGGTTGTTGAAGTAGGGGCTGCAGTGGTTGTTGAAGTAGGAGCTGTAGTGGTTGTTGCAGTAGGAGCTGCAGTGGTTGTTGAAGTATGGGCTGCAGTGGTTGTTGCAGTAGGAGCTGCAGTGGTTGTTGAAGTAGGAGCTGCAATGGTTGTTGAAGTAGGAGCTGCAGTGGTTGTTGAAGTAGGAGCTGCAGTGGTTGTTGAAGTAGGAACTGCAGTTGTAGTGGTCGTAGGAGCTACAGATGTTGTAGTTGGAGCTGGAGTGATTGTCAAAGTAGTTGCTGCAGTTGTCGTGGTAGTAGGATATATTGTTGTTGTCGTAGAAGCTACAGTTGTTATAGGTGCTGCTGTTGTAATAGTCGTAGTAGGTTTTGTGGTTATCGTAGGAGCTTCAGTTGTTGTTGTTGTAGGAACTGCAGTTGTAGTTGTAGTAGGTGCTGCAGTTGTAATGGTCGTAGGAGCTACAGTTGTTGTCGTTGGAGCAGCAGTTGCGGTTGTCGTAGGAGCTACAGTTGTTATAGGTGCTGCTGTTGTAATAGTCGTAGTAGGTGTTGTGGTTATCGTAGGAGCTTCAGTTGTTGTTGTAGGAACTGCAGTTGTAGTTGTCATAGTAGGTGCTGCTGGTGTAGTGGTTGTAAGAGCTGCAGTGGTTGTTGAAGTAGGTGCTGCAGTTGTGGTTGTCGTAGGAGCTGCAGTTGTGGTTGTCGAAGTAGGTGTTGTAGTTGTCGTAGTAGGTGTTGTAGTAGTCGTGGTAGGCGCTGAAGTTGTGGTTGTCGTAGCAGCTTCGGTTGTAGTTGTCGTAGTAGGTGCTGCAATTGTGGTTATTGTAGGAGCTTCAGTTGTAGTTGTTGAAGTAGGTGCTGCAGTTGTAATTGTCATAGGAGCTACAGATGTTGTCGTAGGAGCTACAGTTGTCGTTGTAGTATGTGTTGCAGTCGAAGTGGTTGTAAGAGCTACAGTTGTTGTAGTAGGAGCTGAAGTGATTTTCGAAGTAGCTGCTGACGTTGTAGTTGTTGGGGATATATTTGTTGTCGTAGAAGCTAAAGTTGTTGTTGTTTGTTTTGCTGTTGTGATTGTTGTAGGAGCTTCAGTTTTAGATGTAGGTGCATCTGTTGTAGTGGTTGCAGTATCTAAAGTTGTAGTAGGAGCTGCGATTGTGGTTGTCGTAGGAGCAACAGTTGTTGTAGTAGATGCTGCAGTGGTTGTCGAAGTAGGTGCTGAAGTTGTCGTGGTCATTGGAGCTACAGTTGTTGTAGTTGGAGCTGCAGTGGCTGTCGTAGAAGGTGCTGCAGTTGTGGTTGTTGTAGTAGGTGCAGCTGGTGTAGTGGTCGTAGGACCTACAGTTGTAGGAAGAGCTGCATTGGTTGTCGTAGGAGCTACAGTTATTGTCATAGGATCTACAGTTGTTGTCGTAGGAGCTACAGTTGTCGTTGGAGCTACAGTTGTCGTAGGAGCTACAGTTGTCGTAGGAGCTACAGTTGTCGTAGGAGCTTCAGTTGTCGTCGGAGCTTCAGTTGTCGTAGGAGCTTCAGTTGTCGTAGGAGCTTTAGTTGTCGTAGGAGCTTTAGTTGTCGTAGGAGCTTTAGTTGTCGTAGGAGCTTTAGTTGTCGTAGGAGCTTTAGTTGTCGTAGGAGCTTCAGTTGTCGTAGGAGCTTCAGTTGTCGTAGGAGCTGCCGTTGTGTAAACTGCAGTTGTGGTCAGAACTCCATGGATATTCCAGCATAAAAACACTGTGGTTTATGAGATGAATGGTTAGTATGTTTATTGAGCACAATATCTAGATTTCCAAGATTTCCCTTCATCAGCATGGTGCAGTTTTTGACATCTTATTATGTACAATATACAATTATAATTTATAGCTACATAAATTAAATACTGAAATGATTCCCTTGATTGTTAATACTATTACCTATAAAACCGTATTGAGATTACCACACTTGAGTTGTATTTTTTTGTTGTTGAAAAGATGGTACATTTTTCATTACAGTAGTGTGGTAATATAATTCAAGTAATAAGAGGTTACAGCAGTGTGATAATGTTTACCTCTTACAATTGAGTCATTTTCCTTTTTTATATTTTGGAAATGTATTTAATCGAGGTGAGACATTTGACATTAGACTAGGCAAAATGTAAAATTGCCTCCATGAAATGTCAAAATAAACATTTAGAAAAATCATAAGCATTGTAACAACATATGTAAAGAATATATACATAATTTCTCATTATTCTAATTACATTATCCAAATGTATATGATCTATTTTGTCATCATTTTGCCTTTTTGGTTGTTAATATTTTGATTCAGGATTAATACACAAGTTGGCATGAAGTTAGCAAATAGTAAAAAATTAACACAGAATGAACTTCAGTGTACTACATACCCATGGTAAAAAAGGTAACTGTCAGTTTCTGTGTCTTCATTTTGGACTCAGTTGATGCAGTTGTTTTCTGAATAGAAAGAAAAATATACATTTAATTGACAGGTCATAAACCACTATTAATGTGCAGCGGTGGACACTTTTCAACTTAATCTGCATCTTGTTCAGCAAATTTATGCAACTCATTTAGGTGTGCCAGATCAAGAGGTGTGAATAATTATTAATTCAAGACATCTCTGTGAATAAAAGTAGCTTTTTGCTGCTTAAAAAACATAAGTATTTAAACTTGGCTTTCAAAAGTTGACCAATCCATTTTCTACATTCTTAAAAAGATGAGAAAAAATAAGAAACCTGCACACTGCTCTTGCTAATATCACTGCTCTATTAAGTTCACATATAGGCCTCAAGCATTAAACGCATTGAACGGATGTGGCTGGAGCAATGTCTACATAAGGGTGCATATTAAAAACACTCACAAAATCCTGGAGTATAAGGAAAACAAGCATATGTTACAAATATTTATATTTTATATTGAACCTTCATTTTGCTAGGCAAGTCAGTTAAGAACAAATTCTTACGTACAATGACAGCCTAGGAACATTGGGTTAACTGCCTTGTTCAGGGGCAGAACAACAGATTTTTACCTTGTCAGCACAGGGATTCAATCTAGCAACCTTTTGGTTACTGGCCCAATATTCTAACCACTAGGCTACCTGACACCCCTATAATATAACAATGTGCATTTCATAAGTATTCTAATAATTATAATAAAGTGTGCACATAAAACATATTAAACAAGACTGTGAAACCACAATGAGGACATCGACCTATCAAGGAAGTTTTCATAAATCATTGGGTACTGTACAACAAAACACGTCAGAGTGATCTAAAGTGGCGGAATTAACTCATGTTCACATTTACATAACATGCATGGGCATTTCATCATTAAGACCAGGCTGTAACACAACAAAATGTGGAATAAGTCAAGAGGTATGAATACTTTCTGAAGGCACTGTAAATCATGTAACATCATGTAAATTTAAAGTTTTCAAATGGTCTGCCAGCAATGAACTACATGTTCCTATACATATTCTGTGACAGCTTAGTAGTTAATCAAAAGTGTATGGGTGTTTACATATAACGTGTACATAATAACCATAATCTTCATAGTTTCAATGTTTTTGCTTTACATTATCAATTGTGGATTTTGATTTTTTCTTATAAGACTATTTTACCTTGTTATATTTGTATGTATTAAAAATGTTTGTGCTGTGTGCAATTTAATTGAAAAAGATGTATCAAATATTTTCCATTAATATATTCCATTATACAGTAAATATTATTACTTACCTACAGCAAACACTTCAATGCCAGCCACCAATTTCTGTAATTTCTCCAAATATCAATTGAGGAAGGTCTTGGTTAAAGACAATAAACAATCACAATATCTAGCTTATATCTACTATAAAATCTAATTTGTCTAGTTCTGTTAACCCTTTCAAGATTACAACTGAACTGTGCCCGTGTATACTGTAATGCCAATAGTTTGTATTTATATTACTATAGGGCTGGTTTGATGCCACAAATTGTCTGTCTTTCAGGTGACGTTATATTTTGGGAGGCACCAAAGATAATAAGATAAAGATGACGAAAAAGGGAGGGACAGAGGAATGCAAGTGGGAGGTTCTTAGCTGGAAAATGTTTTCGTTTTTTCCCCAGGTACTGACGTGGTATAGAAAACTGGTTAGGTGTTCTGACAAAAAATGTGGGATGGACAAAAAATAATTGAAAAAAGGAAGGGGCAATGAATCTGTTTGAGAGTATAATAACAGTTATGTACTGACCTTATTTTATTGTAAACTGTTTAGGTGACAAATACATTTTTAAAAGATTTTCTGTAGCCAGAAACTTGCTTAATTGTACTTAATTGACTTAACTTTGGAGCTATTCCATTTAATTTAGTCAATTGCCTAAAGTAAGCAGTCAGCATTTTTCTATTTAACAGTTCTACACTCACACATGTGCTACTTCCCATATCTTTTTAAAAACATTGTTGTTTCTTTTAACAGTAGATTCAGTTTATGAATCTCTAACAAAAGTGGTGTCAAGATATGTTGTAATCAGCTGGTAAATATGATTGAGGGTCACAATGACCCCACATGCTGAGACCAACAATGGAGGAAATCATCTTGGATTTCTGGTTTCTGGTTTTATGGGGAGCATGTTCCAGATGCTAAAATAATTCAAAATGATTGCTTACAATGAAGAATGTTGACACCTAAACATTTGTGTATCTGCTGAAAAGCAAGAAAGAAATGTATAACAATATAAAAAATTTAAAAATCTGATAAAATATTGTTTGCGAAATACCTTACATTTTGGGGATTTTACAGTTGATATATTTGGAGAAATTAATACAAATCTGTATCTTGTGGCTGGTTAAAAAAAATACATATTTAAAGACTTGTATCTCTCTATGATAATGAAATGTGTTCAGGTTTTTTTATATAATTTCCATTGAACATTAACATGACACTACAATAACGTTTCAGTATTTTGAAGAGTGCCTTGGTCCTTGATATCATGGATGGTCAGTCCTTGCATCCATTGCTACATCTATGAATTTGACAGTGGTTACGTTTACTTAAGTGGGGGGGTGTCCGCTTTGTTGTTTGAATCACAGATTTCCCCTTTAAGTACTCAGGGTCTAAGTACTAAAATCTTAATTAAAGCTATCAAAAAATAAATGCATGATAGTATTGACCTATTTCTGGGTGCATATTTAACCTCTGCAAGGTTCATGGCAACACTAATGTGAATCTGAAGTATGAAGGTTTTCCCTCTCCAGCTGACCGTCAGTGTCACTTTATTTAGGGTTAAACCTTGATGCACAGTTTTCCTGTCTTCCTCAGGGAGTTCGTCTTTTTATTCAGGACTCTCGACGAAGGGGAATCTTCTGCATGCCAATATTGCATTAGTTGATCTAAAACAAATGGGGGGTATACATAACACCTTGATGAGTGTTCCAGTGTCATTCATAACAACTATTAGAACACATTTATTCAACATCATTCATGAGGAATTTGATAAATATTTTATTTATTCTGTCAAAGTACCCAACCCTCTGACATACTAATCACACAACAGTCTGGGAGCACCAGGTAAACCTCAGAGCAGTACCCAGGTAGCAGATTAGGGGTATTGTGACTTGCTCAAGGCCACAAGAGCAGAAGGGTTGGGAACCAGAACTGTCTGTAAATAGAATATTTCAAATACTCTAACTAGCTGTGGTTGATGATTTAGCTTGCCTGGCACAATGGAACCATTGTAGTAGCCCCAAAAGAGCAAACCCCATCTTTCTGGCACTCACTCCAGACAGGCTCAATACTATTTGAACCCAGGTCAGAGCAATTGATGGCATTGTAACGTGTTGGGTAACTTTGCCTGATATCTGAAAACATATATTAGATCAAATCAATCACATTTGATGTAAAAAGGGCTTTATAAATTAGGGTTTGTCAGGAATTGCTTTACTGATACCGACCTAAACCCCATCGAGCCAGAAGCTTATGCCTTGGCTTTAGCTCAGCAAAGACTAATACAGCCTTGAAGTGCGCAGGACTAATCCAGTCAGTGACACCAGCAACAATACTGTTCACTCAGACCAGATTATTTCAACTAAAATAATTTAACTTCATAATAATTAACTTTCTGTAATGAAAAATAACGTATTTTGAAGGTTCCTTATGAATGATGTTCAAATATTAAGGTTGTTATGCATGATACCTTAAACATTCACAAAGTTTTACCCAAACTATTTATTTACACAATTTGGGGGAGGAGCTTCATTCTAACCCTTAACATGTGGGTATCACTTGTGAACATGTACATTCCTGAGTGTGATGCCTGACTCAACATGTCCAATTGTTACTATCTCAAATCTTCTTGGCTAATAAGGACTGTTGCCCTGGATGTATCAGTTGTACTTGCCAGGTGTAAACACATCACAGGTTTTAGAGAGTATGTTTATCGTCAAAGGTGTGATTTTCTTTTTTAGTGTGTGACTAGCTTTAAGACTCATTTTCCACCAGCCTATTCACGGAGACAGTGCTGTGAGTGCGACTCTGTTCAGCTCATTAATGTGACAAGCCTTTATAGGTTTCACAACTTTAGCACGTCCAGAATTGGAATCAGAATCAAATAAAGATATAGGATATATACAGGATATACAAGATTTTTCCTAAAACTTAACCAGTCAGGTGCATTTATAACCTTTATTTATACTATTCAACTAACATTATTGTTCTGATCCGTTCCTTTACACCTCTGTGAAGTGGATTATTTCCATAGAACTCCATCCTGTTAATACAATGGCTACTTGCTATAGTAAACTAAACTAACACATGTACTGGTAGAAATGTATTCCGTTTAGAGAACTTATTGGGCAAAATCCCCAGTCAGAGCATGTTGGCAAGTTGCTTCCCGTGTCAGTGTTTAGATCAGTGATTTTTTTGGCACATTTCCTAACTAACGATTTGCATTGACCCAATGGTAACAACTTATATTATCAGATGTGAATTGTACAACTTACTCTTACACTTAACCCTATTTGGATGTTTGAACTGTGATTTCAGGTTTATGATGATTTATTGTTGTCTTAGGCGATGTCGTCCACCAATAACTACACTGTTCTGTGACTAGCCACACCCTAAGAAATCATGGTTGATTAAACACGGGTCTGGTTTGTCATTAGATGACATATCATAAGATGGCATGTTTTTTTAAAGAGTTGTATCACTCCCTGACGTCTCCCTGACGTCTCCCATGACGTTGAAAGGTGTTTGAGTTTCTTTTAGAATCTGTTCTATTGAACATACCTCTACATCCACAACAAGGAACATCCTCCTTGTTTTATGTTTGAATGCCATGGTATGACATGGAAGATGGTATTAGTGCTTGGTTTATAATATTATTTAGTAGATTATTTTATCAAAAGCAACATACAGTAGAGCATGCATGTATTTTTGTGTGGCTCACTCCAGTAGGAACCAAACCAACAACCGTGACATTGCAAGCGCTACACTCTACATAATGGTACATGATGAAACTTTGAAAACTTTTAATGCTAATTTTCATCAATTCAGACATGTAATAATGCATTTTCTATGTTTTTAGCCTGGGCCTATACAATGATCTCCAAAAGTATTGGGACAGTGACAATTTTGTTGTTTTGGCTCTGTAATCCAACACTTTGGATATGAAATGATACAATAACTGTGAGGTTAGGGCAGCTTTAATTTGAAGGTGTTTTTTTGTCCATATTGGATGATCCGATTAAAAATTACAGCACTTTTTGTACATAGTCCACCCCTTTTTATGGAACCAAAAGTATTTGGACAAATTCACTATTTAAAGTAGTAAAAAGTTAAGTATTTGGTCCCATATTCATTGCACGCTGTCACGCCCTGACCTTAGAGATCCTTTTAATTCTCTATTTGGTTAGGTCAGGGTGTGACTAGGGTGGGCAAACTATGTTTTCTATTTCTTTGTTGGCCTGGTATGGTTCCCAATCAGAGGAAGCTGTCTATCGTTGTCTCTGATTGGGGATCATATTTAGGCAGCCTTTTTCCCACCTGTTATTTGTGGGATCTTGTTTGTGTGTAGCTGCCTGTGAGCAGCCCAGAACTTCACGTTTCGTTTTCTTCTGTATTGTTTTTGGTGAGTTTCATATTTATTAAATATGGTGAACTCTAAGTATGCTGCGCCTTGTTCCATTCATTCCAACAACGAGCGTGACACACGCAATGTCTACATCAAGCTTGTTACTCAACAAATTTGTTGGAAGCATTTGCTGTTTGTTTTGGTTTTGTTTTAGATTATTTTGTGCCCAATAGAAATTAATGGTAAATACTGTATTGTGTCATTTTGGAGTCACTTTTATTCTAAATAAGAATAGAAAATGTTTCTAACCCCCCCCGTTATTGTAATGGTTAGCATGTCTTGGGGGTATGATATTTAAGCATCTGTAACTTTCTCACTTATCATTATTCACGATTCATTCAGGATTATCCGTAATCATGATAGCACTCATATTAATATAGAAGTGTTAAGAATCAATGGCTATATTTAATTCATTTAAAACTAAAACAATAGATTTGCCAATTCATGATTGGCTATTTAACTAATATCATACCCCCCAAAAATGCTACGCTCTCAACATTAGGGGGAGGTTTGAAAACATTTGAAAATGTAGCGTTAAAGACTACGTTACCCTATACTAGTTATCATCTTCATGGTTTCTATAGTTTAGGCCTACAGCTAGCTAGGTCTAGCTAGCTACCTGGATAGTTATTGTGTTATCCAGCTAGCTATAAAAGTGCATGTTAACACCAAAGATTTGTATAACTAACCCAAGATAGACCACACCCAGTTGATTGCAATGTGAAGCTAGTGATTCGAGTGGACAAAACAAGCAAAGAGGTGGGCAGAGCCAAGCATGTGCTTGCAAGATCCTGTTGGCACATTCTAGCATGTATTCGCATATTTACATTAGGGAACGCCTAGTCTGTGAAGTGCACGTGTGCAATAACTTTATTCGACCTTGCACTCTTTCTAAACATTGCCATTTTTTAAAAACGTTTGCAGAGGGAGTCCACTCTGTTCGTAAAAATTGAAAATAAACTAATGGTACCCATAGTGTCTGTTAAAACACATAGCTAGCTAACGTTAACATGCTGGTATTCCATCACTTTCAATGGGGGACTATAATTATGAAGGTGAACCTTAATTATACTGTTGTGGCTAATCGTAATTGTGGATAGCTTCACACAAACGTGAGCCCAGCTAGCTAGCTAATTAGCTAGGGATTAGGAACCATAACATAGCTATATGCCAGCATTAGGTTAGGTAATTTAAATATCTTGTCAGCTAGCTAGAATGCTACCTAATCCAAACAAAACTCAACAGATTGTATGGAAAATGTTTTATGTAGAATGTGCTATGGTAACTACACAGAAAAAAAGATAAACTCAACATGCAACTATTTCAAAGATTTTACGAGTTATAGTTCATGTAAGGACATCAGTCAATTGAAATAAATTCATTAGGCTCTAATCTATGGATTTCATATGACTGGAAGATACAGATATGCATCTGATGGTCACCGATACCTTAAAAAAAGGTAGGGTTGTGGATCAGAAAACCAGTCAGTATCTGGTGTGACAACCATGTGCCTCATGCAGCGTGACACAACTCCTTCGCATAGGCTGTTGATTTTGGAATGTTGTCCCACTCCTCTTCAATGGCAGTGTGAAGTTGCTGGATATTGGCAGGAACTGGAGCACGATGTCATACATGTCGATCCAGAGCATCCCAAACATGCTCAATGACTGACATGTCTGGTGAGTATGCAGGCCGTGGAAGAACTGGGAAATGTTCCACTTCTAGCAATTGTGTACAGATCCTTGCGACATTGGGCCGTGTACTATCATGCTGAAACTTGAGGTGATGGCGGCGGATGAATGGCAAGATAATGGGCCTCAGGATCTCGTCACGGTATCTCTGTGCATTCAAATTTCCATCGATAAAATGCAATTGTGTTTGTTTTCCGTTTATCTTTTGCCTGCCCATAGCATAACCCCACTGCCACCATGGGGCAATCTGTTCACAAAGTTGACATCAGCAAACCACTCACCCACACGACGCCATGGACGCTGTCTGCCATCTGCCCTGTACAGTTGAAACCGGGATTCATCTGTGAAGAGTACACTTCTCCAGGGTGCCAGTGGCCATTGAAGGTGAGCATTTGCCCTCTGAAGTCGGTTACAACGTCGAACTGCAGTCAGGTCAAGACCCTTGTGAGGACGATGAGGGAGTAGATGAGCTTCCATGAGACGGTTTCTGACAGTTTGAGCAGAAATTCTTTGGTTGTGCTAACCCACAGATTCATCATCTGTCCGGATGGCTGGTATCAGACGATCCCGCATGTGAAGAAACCGGATGTAGAGGTCCTGGGATGGCGTGGTTACATGTGTGTGGTCTGTAGTTGTGAGCCTGGTTGAACGTACTGCCAAATTCTCTAAAATGACATTGGTAAATTCTCTGGTGGACATTCTAGGCAGTCAGCATGCCAATTGCAAGCTTCCTCAAAACTTGAGACATCTGTGGCATTGTGTTGTGTGACAAAACTGCACATTTTGGAGTGGCTTTTTACTGTCCACAGCACAAGGTGAAACTGTTTAATGATTATGCTGTTTAGTCAGCTTCTTGATATGCCACACCTGTCAGGTGGATGGATTATTTTGGCAAAGGAGAAATGCTCAATAACCGGGATGTAAACAAATTTGTGCACAAAATTTGAGAGAAATAAGCTTTTTGTGCTTGTGGAACATTTCTGGGATCTTTTATTTCAGCTAATGAAAAATGGGACCAACACTTTACATGTTGAGTTTATATTTTTGTTCACTGTTGTTAGGTCTATCAACTAGGCTAGATAACTAACAAAAACGCCGGCTAACGTTTTCTACTTAGCTAGCTAAGGCTCAGCAGTTAGCTAGCTCGCTAGCCAATACTTGGCTAGGTGGCAGGCAAATGCTAGCTAGATGGATAACTTCCTATGCTAAATTGTCCAGCAGAATTAATGTATCGCCCCCCGCCAAAAAATAAAAAAATTGCATGGAAAAGGTAATCATGGCTTGACGTTTTTGTCTCGTCTACAACACTTTTTTTTCTTTTGCGGAAATCTATCATGTCTAGATTTTTCAAATGTACCTTCTTGACCCTGTTCTTTTACAAAGGGACACGTTAGAGGTCATTGTTATTTTAATCGTGTGACAACCAGTGAATCCACAAGCTATCCAAACCTTTGTCACAGTTGAATCGGATGCAGCTGGGAAAAAGCAAAACACTAAGTTGGTGAATTTAGTGGAACACTGCCCATTTGTAACAAGCATGGTAACAAGCATTCGTTGATACACTTCTGTAATTACAGACCACAATTACTACCAGGTACATGTTGCTATTACATTGTAACTATGAGTCGCTACAACGCTTGTTAGTGTAATTACACATGTAGATACTCTGTAATAAGGACCCCTTAAAAGGAAGTGTTACTGTGAATTTGTACTAAATACTTTTGATCCCATAAAATAGGGGACTGTGTACAAAAAGGGCTGTAATTTTGTAAACGGTTCACCCGATATGGATGAAAATACCCTCAAATTATAGCTGACACTTTAACCTCATAGTCATTGTATCATTTCAAATCCAAGGTGCTGGAGTAGAGAGCCAAAACTATAAGACATTTGTCACTGTCCCAATACTTTTGAAACTCACTGTATGTTGAACAATAACTAACTAGACCCTGATTATTTGGCGCCCTCTTGCTGTAGAGACAAAATATGACTACAATAATGAAATATTCTGTTTTGTCAGACTGATGGAGGCGATCTTTATCCATTCCCCATTTCTTCACATAAACCTTTCAGGAGACTGAGTTAAAGTGGCACTTGTTCAGTCTTAAACTTACAACTTGTGTTAAGTTAAGATATTATGCTGAATTAAATCAACCAGACTCAGAGGTAAACTTCAACATGTCTTTACTCCATCACTATCTGTGTAATCCCTTCACATTCCTTTACTGACGTGATGACATCCTATCTCAGACCTCACGTCAATACACGACATCCCCCCTTTACTTGGATATGAACTTCAATGTCAACCTGACATACACAACAGCACATATTCTTTATCTTTATAGCAACCTTTATGTTACCAATAAACAACTGAAATCTGTTCAATGTCTTATTATTCTGTTCTCCTAATGGACTTTCCTTTTCTTTTTTTTTTACAAAACATTCTGCACCTTTTTTTCACAACATAACTCAAACATTCAGAGTCTTCCCATTAGTCCTTTTATATTTGTCATTTTTCAGATTATACTGGTTTTCTTTACCCCTTTCCCTACAGGATAATTATTTAATGGCAAAATCTGTTAACTTCTGTGGCAGTTTAATTTGTCTGAGGCCTGACTGGCTTGGGTATCTGTGGTCTTTGTGGTGATCCCTCACAGATGGTCTCTGGTTTGGATTCTATGTACTATCTCAGATTAGGACTGTGTTGCACAGTCTCTTTCAGCCGTGTGTTGTCCTTTGATTGTGAATTCGGATCCTCAATTATATACCTCTTCACAAATGTTGTATTGAATACCTGGCTCCAGATGGTGATTGTACAACCACTGTTTCCCTATTTATTGATCACAGTGTGTGGTATCTTGTTGAAAATGGTTGTGAACATGATCTCCGACGTCCACGTCAGTGTTTGGCTCTGAGACGGTTGTCTGCATAGATCTTGGATTTCCCTTTCTGCTCGGCATCATAGTCCCGTGTCTCCAGGTCACTCTATGGTGTAGCTATATCTGGAAGCTTTCCCCTCATTTTCCTTTTGAAAAGGAGCTCAGCTGGGCTCATGCCCGTGATAGAGTGATCAATGGATCTATAAACTGTCACGTACGTGCGTAGCTCCCGCTTCCAGTCCAGCCCCTCAGCTTGTGCAATGCGAATCCGTTTCATGAGGGAGGTATTTTGCCGCTCCTCTTCACCATTTGCATGTGCTCATTTTGGCGGCGTCTTTACATGCTGTATCCCATTTTCCTGGCAGAAGTTCTGGAACTGGGATGATATTTACTGTGGGCCACAATCAGATCGGATTGTTAATGGTAGACCATGACGACTGAAAATGGGCTCCAGACTATCAATCACCTTTTCTGCGGGAGTAGATTGCATGATATCATATTTATAATATCTGCTGTAGTAGTCTACAACCACTAGTATTAAGTGTCCTGTTGATAATTGACCCAATAGGTCAGTGTCACTACTTTGAAGAATCTAAAATATATTTGATTTGTTTAACTCTTTTTTCTTTTGGTTAATACATGATTCCATATGTGTTATTTCATAGTTTGGATGTCTTCACTATTATTCTACAATGTAGAAAATAGTAAAAAATGAGTAGGTGTGTCCAAACTTTTGACTGGTACTATATATTCATTTAATAAAAAACAAGTACCATTGAAGATTAATTTATTGAAACTGTAATATTAACTGGTTATATCTTGGAACAAAAAGGTAGTAACCTCATGTTACGTTCCACAGTTTCTGTGTTCAGGATGGCTTCCTGAAATTCCTCCAAGCAGCTGTTTGGTCGGCCCTATTGCTAATTGGAGCTGACCCCGCCCTCTCGTCTATGTTGGTTGTTGCTGAGAGGAGAGAGGAGAGAGAGAAAGAGAGAGAGAGAGAGAGAGACTTATTATTGTTGTTTATCTTTCCAAATAGTAGTGGTATGGGTGGTAATGAGAGCAGATTAATGATGGTGGTGGTAGTAGTAGTGGTAATGATGATAGTAGTTGTAGTACTGATGTAATGGTGAAGATGACCGTTATTTTGTTATAAGTTAGTTATACTTTCATTTTCCATATTTATATTTTTATATTTATTACATTACATTCTACTATTGACTGTTACCATTTTATTGTTATTATTTTTGTATTTAATTTTGTATTATTATTTACTACCATTTTATATTATTGTTTATAATTTTATTACAATGTTGCTTTGGCAATATTGACACAATGTTTTTCATGCCAATAAAGCAGCTTGAATTTGAATTTGAGAGAGAGAGAGAGAGAGAGAGAGAGAGAGAGTTTTGAGTTTTAAATAATCTTTATTGGGTCTGGGAACCCACAAGACAATAAAAACTCATACAAAACCATAGTTACACATCAATTAAAAACACAACACCAAAGCCTCCTCCACACTAACTAAACACAACAGCCTCTGAATACCCCATATACTCATAAACAGATCAATATTGTTAACCAGTTTTTAATAGGCTGTCCCCGAATAACATGTACTTTAGCCCAAATATAAACTGTTGGGAAGAGAGAACCTCTCCCAAAGCTGAGAACCAAGAAGTGATCAGGTCAATCATCCCGACCAACCTGGGACACTGTAAAAACAGATTGCCAGAGTTTCAGACTCAGCACAGAATGGACACCCTTCCCAAATTGTTGGATCCAGGTGTACCAGATGCATATTGGCTATGGATCCATGTAGTATCCTCCATTGGAGGTCAGTTGTCCTCTTTTCAATAGGCAGTTTGTGAAAAAGAGGCTCTTCAAAAAGCCATCCCTGGTGGCGTGCCGGCCTTACGGGACTTGACAAGAACTCTCCAAGCCTGCATAACAGACTCATAAAATGGAGTCAGGCCAGGCAAATCACCCCCCTCCAGCTTTAAGAGGAAAAGGTGCTTGTCTAAGCCCAAACAGTCCGCTCTCCTCATCAATGTGTAGGCTGTGTCGACCCAGCTAGAACCGTCACTGTACAACAGTCTCTGGGCTGCTTGAAGCCGGAAAGCCATGATCCTGGAAGAAATGTCCACCCTCGTGCAGTGGCAGGTACAGGGCTGCAGCTTTAATCCACTGTTGTCCAGACCTGAAGAAATTGACAAGGGTCCTCTGAAGCTCTTGTAAAATCATTAGTCTGTGCCACAGGGTAGAGGCAGCAAGATTATTAGCTACCAGTACCCTTCCCTTATAAGACAGCTGGGGTAGCACCCATTTCCACCTTGACAGTCTGGCACACACCTTCTCCACTACACCCTCCCAAAACATAACATCATGTAACAACGTAACATTAAAATACCAGTAAGGTGATGACCTTCGTGGACAAGTGAATATCAACAGTAACAATATGGTGATTAGAGAAACCCACAGGAGTAATATCACACCTTCCAACCCTACTACAGTAGTGCTCAGATACATATAACCTGTCTAACCTTGCTGCACTGACACGACCTTCATTAACTTTTAGCCATGTGTACTGCCTAACTTTTGCATTTCTTACTCTCCACACTGAGCTCAAACTCAGTTAATTAACAGACCAGACAGGCAAGTGGCTGACCGCAGATGAGGTTCTTCAGTAGTGCGGTCAACAGTAAAATCTACTGTACAATTCCAGTCCCCCCCTAAAACCATACACCACTCTTGGTCACGCTGTCTTAAGGTTTCCTTTATTTGATCAAATACAGCAATACGCTTTGTACCCTCATTAGGAGCATAAACATTTTTAAAAAACTAATAAACAACCCATAACATCCACCTTGACCAACCCTATGAGGCATGATCATCATCATTATTTTAATTCTCTCTTAACCTGACCACGTGTCCCACTACCTTTTGCTGCTGTGACAGCAGTAACACATTTACCTCCTCTAGATTGTGAATTGAGTCATCACCAGCTGCTACCGTATCCTTCTCCTGATCCTCCTCAACGGAGGCCACAGACCCCTGACTCCCTTCTACCACATCCCTCTCAACATTCCCCACTTGCACCCTGTCACTCGTACCAGGCATCTCCTCCACTACCTGGGAGACTAGCCCCACCTGGGATCCCTCCTGTACCCCATTACTCATAGTGGGCATCTCCTCCACTACCTGAGATATTAGCTCCACATGAACCCCCTCCTGTACCCCAGCACTCGTACTGGGCACCTCCTCACCAGAAATGCCTCTTCAGATCCATCCTTACCTTCTACAACAATATTTTTCTGCTGCTTAACACTTCCCTCTGGTACAACTCCGTGCCCTCAACATGGACAACTTGTTCCTCAGCAACAGGTGCTTGTGGCTGCTCTACCGCTGTCGGCCCACCTCTCCCTACATCAGTGGGCCCAGGCATTACGAGGACCACCTGCACCCCTCCCTCTGCCTTCTCCCTTTTCGGGCAAGCATGTCGCTTATGGCCAACATCACCACACTCAAAACACTGTTGACTACCCGTACTAGCATAAGCCATATACAGTCTGTTGTCATACTTGACTTTAAACGAAACTTGACTTTAAACGAGACTTTAAACTCCAAAGTCTGCTCTGGTGAGTCCAAAAACATAAACACCTGTCACCGAAACGACATAACCTGTTTCAAAGCCGGGTGTTTGCAACCCAACGGGACAATCTTAATTGAACTTGCGAACTTCCCAAACCGCAATAACTCGCGCTCCAATAGCTCATTGGGAATAAACGGCAGTACATTCGAAAACGTTACCCTTGTTGACGGAGAAAAAAGCGGCGTAACTTGAATAAACATTCCTTTAAGAAGTACGCCATGCTCAACCATACGATCAACAAAGCGCTCTTCTTTAAGAAAAACCACCACCGCTTTTTTAATCCTCAACATTCTCATATCCTACCTTTTCTCCTATGGCAACCAGAAACTCCTCCACAGTGACAGTAGCTTCAGTAACACACCTAAAGCCGCGCCGAAGTGACAGGGACGGCGTCGCCATGTGGGTCGCCATCCCCGCCAAAACCAGAGTAATTTCGACACCAAAAACAATATACTTAATTCTACCACAACAACTAAATAAAAATAATGATAACCTTAATCATGCATAGGAAGAAAAAAAAATAGCACCAAGAAAAGGAAATGTAAAAGAAAAACCAAGATATCGAACTCTACACAACACTCGCACTCACTCATATAATTCCCAGCATGCAGAGAGAGAGAGAGAGCTATGTTGGTTGTTGCTCAGAGACAGGTTTTGGTGAAGTATTTTGTAGCCGCTGATCTGAGGTATGTGTGTGCCAATAGGACGCAGTGGTTGATTTATTCTGTTTAATTTGTTCCTAGGGGGGAAGGGGAAGGCACCAAGAGAGTGCTTAGGCAAGAGGACTGCGGCCAAACATAACCCGTAGTATTTACTGTCTATGCACACTAGGTAAGACCTGGGTGGACCACACCCTGTATTTTGGTTAGCGCACCAGGTGGTGCTAAGTTAGGTAAGTAGTGGGTAGGCAGGTAAGGTAGGAGAGGGGGCTTTGACATTTACTTTCTTTGCTTTGGTTCCGTCCAGCCCCTTTTCCCAAAATTTGCCGTGTGAAGGAATAAATCAATTCCCAGTAAACGGTAAATTCTCTGCCTTTGTCATCCTTAATCGCACCTACAATCCCATACCTCTTTCACTCCTAGGGTGAGTTGAGTTGTAGCAGGGTGTTGCGTTCCCTCTCCAAGAGGCGTACCTAACACCTCAGTAGTGTGGCGCTTGCTTGTAGATGCCTATGGCTGTGCAAACTCATAGCCTTGTTTTGTTAATTTAGCAGACAAGACACACTTATTTCTGGAGCCCTTATAATAGTCAAGACATTGATTTTATAGTAAAAATATAATGTAATATAATATAAGGGAATATAATAGAACAGAACAGTGTGAAGTGATTCGCATCTCGCTTCTTGAACAGTTATTCTCAAAGAGTGATCATTTGAAACGGGGCTCAATTTGAAAACTTGAAAGACTTTTTTCAGGGTTACAACGAGGCCTGTACTCTGGAGCGGGATCGATTTGGAGGTGGCGGGTTCGTCATGCTCTGGGGCGGTGTGTCACAGCATCGGACTGAGCTTGTTGTCATTGCAGGCAATCTCAACGCTGTGCGTTACAGGGAAGACCTCCTCCTCCCTCATGTGGTACCCTTCCTGCAGGCTCATCCTGACATGACCCTCCAGCATGACAATGCCACCAGCCATACTGCTCGTTATGTGCGTGATTTCCTGCAAGACAAGAATGTCAGTGTTCTGCCATGGCCAGCGAAGAGCCCGGATCTCAATCCCATTGAGCACGTCTGGGACCTGTTGGATCGGAGGGTGAGGGCTAGGCCATTCCCGCCAGAAATGTCCGGGAACTTGCAGGTGCCATGGTGGAAGACTGGGGTAACATCTCACAGCACTGCAGAAGAACTGGCAAATCTGGTGCAATCCATGAGGAGGAGATGCACTGCAGTACTTAATGCAGCTGGTGGCCACACAAGATACTGACTGTTACTTTTGATTTTGACCTCCACTTTGTTCAGGGACATATTATTCAATTTCTGTTAGTCACATGTCTGTGGAACTTGTTCAGTTTATGTCTCAGTTGTTGAATCTTGTTATGTTCATACAAATATTTAGACATGTTAAGTTGTCTGAAAATAAACGCAGTTAACAATGAGAGTACGTCTCTTTTATTGCTGTGTTTATATATGCCAACTTCTAGAGAACTACTCACCAGCACGCACCCTACGATCATCAGGCTCAAACAGCCTGGTAATACCAGCCACAACCCTGCACAGCATGAGTGACACGAACTCCTCACATGTGGCCCATCAGCTCTAGAACACTCTAGCTGTACATATCAAGGAGGCAGCTTACATTTCCCCATAAAAATATAAAAAATAAATTCACACTCATTTTGGCTAGCTTTTATTGTTTGATTGCTTATTTTGCTGTCCTAAGGGTAAAACATGACCAGCCACTATGTTTAACAGCAGAGAAAACCCCCTAAATTATATTTGATCAACATGAAATTTGATGACTTTTGCTAGAGTGACCCCAACATTTGAAAAAGTGAAACATCGCCTTTGTTCATATTTTCATGAAAGCTGTATACCACCAGGGTACAAAGATTGTCTACGGGGCATTTTATAAATCATTTACACACCACAAAAACCACAAAGACACGCACGCACGCACACACACACACACACACACACACACACACACACACACACACACACACACACACACACACACACACACACACACACACACACACACACACACACACACACACACACACACACACACAATGAGAAATTGAGATTATGTGTGCTACTGATTGACCTCACCCAGCAGCTCTTGAAGAGGAAGATCACCATGGTTGGCACAGTTAGAAAGACCAAGCCTGAGCTCCCCCCTGCACTCCTCGCAACAAGCGGGAGAGAGACCTTCTCATCAAAGTTTGCCTTCACCCCCACTGCAATTCTAGTTCCTTACCTCCCAAAGAGGAACAGTAATGTGGTCCTCCTGAGCACACTGCACGAAACGGCTAAGATCAGTGATCGTGAGGACAGGAAGCCAGCCATCATCCTGGACTACAACCACAACAAAGGAGGCGTGGACAGGACAAGGTGATTGGAACTTACAGCTGCAGGAGGATGACTGCCCGCTGGCCCATGGTCATCTTCCATAACATAATTGATGTGTCCTTATACAATGCCTTTGTGAAATGGAACAAGATCAACCCTACCTGGATGCCTGATATGCGGAACTAGAGGAGGGTGTTCCTGGAGCAGCTGGGAAAGGCACTTGTAACCCCACACATTCAAAGAAGGGAGCGCCTCCCCCGCACAACTCCCCCGGTCTGGCTTTTTCAGGAGAGGCTTTATTACTGCCCCTTTTAGTGAGTTCGGTACACATCCGGAGGATAGGGAGCCATTTATTATGTTCAACATAGGAGGGCCAAGCATAGAAAGTAGCTATTGTCAGAACGAGAGGGGAGGGGGGCTCGTTGACAAGCTCCATTACTGCAGTAATTAAATAATAAAGTTTACTTGTTTAGAAGGAATTTAGAAGTCTCTCCCTTTGATTACAATAATTCCATGACACTCTTTCAGTAGTTGAGTTGGAATAAGGTCCAGTATGCAGCTGGAAGGTTAAGAGGCCATGGCTATTTTCATGAATCTGTCAAGAGATATAGGATTTAAAAAACTTGAGTGTCTCCATTGATCCTAGTTTCTGGCAGTTCTGTGCAGACTCAGGACAACTGAGCATTGGAGAGATGGACACTTTCAAAGAGGAGGATTTGCAGTAGCTATAAAAAGTGATTGAGCAGGCTGCATAGATTTCATGTCTAGAAGCTCAAAACACAGAAACGCAGTAATTTTATTTTGGGGGGGGGGGGTTAACTACGATTTGCTGTGGTAAATGTTAGCAACACCTCTGCCTTTGCGGGATGTGCGGGGGATATGGTCAGTAGTGTAACCAGGAGGAGAGGCCTCATTTCACAGTAAATTCATTAGGCTTGAGCCATGTTTCAGTCAAGCCAATCACATCAAGGTTATGATCAGTGTTTAGGTCATTGACTATGACTGCCTTGGAAGTGATCTATTGAGTAGCCCTATTTTGAGATGTGAGATATCACAATCTCTTTCAATAATGACAGGAATGGAGGAGGTCTTATTCCATTCAGATTGCTAAAGCAAACACAGCCATGTTTAGTTTTGCCCAAACTAGATCAAGGCACAGACACGGTCTCAATAGGGATAGCTGACTCCACTAAGCTGGCAGGCAGGTTTACAGCCTGCCGCCTACACCCTATCTCATTGTGGAGCTAGAGGTGTTTGAGCCCGGTCTATGTTTATTGATAAGATGAGAGCACCACTCCAGCTAGGATGGAGTCCGACACTTCTCAGCAGACCAGGTTTGGTCCTGTTTGTGGGTGAGTCCCAGAAAGAGGGACAATTATCCACAAATTCTATTGTTCAGGAGGGGCAGAAAAAAAATTCAACCAGCGATTGAGCTGTGAGATTCTTCTGTAGAGTTCATCACTCCCTCTAACGGAGAGCATAGAGACAACTACTTGATGCCGACATATCTTTCTTGGTGACCTCTGTTTAATCCTAACATCGTTGGGGCCAATGTGGATAACAATATCCCTATAACCTCTATGCTCGCCGGTTTTAGTCTTAGCTAGCGCCCTCTTTAGATTAGCCTTGACGTCGGTAGCCCTGCCCCTTGGTAAACACTGTATGATCACTGAATGATTGGAATCACCAATGACTATAGTTTACAATTTGTCAGCGCTAATGGTGGGAGGGTTCGGCAGCTCAAACCCCGTAACAGGTGGAAGAGAGACCAGAGAAGCCTTGGTCTCAGACTCCGGGAGAACCGGTTGAAATTTTCGGTCGGCTGAATGAGCGACACCGGTTTAGCATATAGCATTTTCTTTCCAGAACCATTGAAAAAATTGTCCGGCTTCGGGTACTGTGCGGGGATGATTTATGCTACTATCTGTACATACTGGTGGCACAGATGCTGTTTCATCCTTTCCTACACTTAAATTGCCCATGCCTAATGATTGCGTCTGAAGTTGGGCTTGCAACTCGGCTATCCTCACCATAAGACGATAGTTATCCTGTATATTATGAGTACAGCAATTGCAATTAGATGGCATAGCGTTAATGTTACTACTTAGCTTTTTGGGGCTGGTGGAGGTCCTGTAGAACCATGTCTAGACAGTGTCCGGGGTGAAAAAGTTGAATGAAAAAAGTAAAGCGAGGAAAATACTAAGACATTGGTAAATGTGTTAAATGCAGAGTTTTGATTGAAGGGTTATTAAAAGTAACAAACAAAATCTTTGGCAGTTAGCCAAGTAGCAACAAACAGCACAGCAGCACGGAGACAGCGCGGAAGTGTTCACTTGGTATGACAACTGCTTGGCCTCCGACTGCAAGAGACTACAGAGGATAGTGCGCACATCACTGGGGCAGAGCTCCCTGCCATCCAGGACTTATGTAACAGGCGAAAGCAATAAAAATTGTCAAAGACTGTTCTATCTGCTACCGCACGGGTAGCATTAACCGTCGAACCAAGTAAGGAACAGACCAGACCCTGAACAGCTTCTACCCCCATTTCATAACACCGCTAAATAGTTAACACCCTAGAGTCGATTGACGCACCGGTGCGGTCATATAACAAAAATCCCCATCAACATGTGTCAGTTTAAGCTAGAGATATCTGTTTTTTTGCATTCCAACCTCATAGTGTGAAAATATACAGTGCCTTCAGAAAGTTTTATTAACACCCCTTGACTTTTCCCACATTTTGTTGTGTTACGTGTTGGGATTAAAATGGTAGATTGTCAACAATCTACCAAAATACTCTATATGGTCAACGTGGAAGGGAAATTCTAACACTTGTAAGAAATGTGTGAAAAATAAAACACAAATATATCTTGATTACATAAGTATTCAACCGCCGGAGTGAATACATTAGAATCACTTTTGGCAGAAGTGATTAAAGCTGTGAGTCTTAGGTAAGTCTAGCAGCTTTCCACATCTGGATTGTGCAACATTTGCCCATGATTATTTTGAAAATTCTTCAAGCTCTGTCAAATTGGTTGTTGATCATTTTCATGTCTTGCAATAGATTGTCAAACGGATTTAAGTCAAAACTGTAACTCGGCAACTGAGGAACATTCACTGTCTTCTTGATTTAGTTTATACGGATCCCCATTAGCTACTGCACAAGCAGAAGCAACTCTTCCTGGGGTCTACATAAAACATACAAATACATGACAAAGTACAGAACAGTAAGACAAGAATAGCATAAGATATTACATTAAATAACAAATTAAATAAAATCTTTAAAAAAGTTATATATAGGAAAGACACCAAAAGACAGTGTAGATTTGGCCTTGTAATTTAGGTTATTGTGTCTGGTGGACAGACTGAATCAGGTTTTCCTCTAGGATTTTGCCTGTGCTTAACCCTGTGCTTTATCCTGAAAAACTCTTCAATTCTTAACTGTTACAAGCATACCGAGAAGATGATGCAGCCACCACTATGCTTGAAAATATGGAGAGAGGTACTCAGTAATGTGTTGTATTTGATTCGCCCCAAACATAACACCTTGTATTCAGGACAAGAAGTGAATTGATTTGCCACCATTTTGCAGTATAACTTTAGTGCCTTGTTGCAAACAGGATGTATGTTTTTGGAATATTTGGATTCTATACAGGCTTCCTTCTTTTCACTCTGTCAGTTCGGTTAGTATTTTGGAGTAACTACAATGTTGTTGGTCCATCCTAAGTTGTCTCCTATCACAGCCATTAAACTCTAACTGTTTTAAAGTCATCACTGGCCCCATAGTGAAATTCCTGAGCGGATTCCTTCCATTCCGGCAACTGAGTTAGGAAGGACGCCAGTATCTTTGTAGTGACTGGTCGAATTGATACACCATCCAAAGTGTAGTTAATAACTTAATTAAGCATGCTCAAAGGGATATTCAGTCTGCTTTTTTTACCCATCTACCAATAGGTGCCCTACTTTGCGAAGCATTGGAAAAACCTATTCATAAAATGTTAACGTAATACTGGTTTGTGAAGAGTTTTTATTACATTTGTCAAACTGTAAGTTGAAGAAACAAGTACTGTATTGCAGTTTAAAATAAATTAGTTCATAGTTAATCAAGAGAGATAATAACAAAACTCAAAAATAATTATAGTTATCTAGTTTGTTACACATTAAATAAATAAGTGATACATGTTTTAGTAAGTGGACAGCACAGCTTGAAACCACAAATGACATAGCTAATAAATATATAAACATTCCTTGTTCAGCTCAGCTGTAACTTTGATTAACAATCATATATGTATAATATAAAAGGTAGTACATTTCGCAAAAAACATGTGGCCTATTAAGCCCATTATCAATTTTCTTTTTATGATACAAATATATGCAACTCCCCACTTGATCTTTTCAGATGCAATTGTGTGTAGTAACAAGGAATTTTCCATGCATTAAAGTGCCGTGATTAGCAGATATAGATGATTGGTTGTCCTTGTGATGACAGTTGCCCACAGATGTTAGCGTTGTCACCTCAGAAGAAACGGTTTCTGGTGGTGTACTGTACATTGTAAGATCTACGTCTGTGCCAGCGTCTCCTTACAGCTGCACAACAGCCACATAGCATGCACTGCAAAACAAAGATGGTGAAGTATGATTCACATGCTAATTCAATATCATTGCAGACATCGAACAGCTTATTTGATCATATACTTTGTAGAGTATTTTCACAGTACACAAGTGAACACAAGCCCATACGTACACATAGCAGGATCCACAGGGGTATCAGAATGATAGCGATGCCACAAGGGATGATAATGGCCAGAGCCCAGCCAGGAAAACCTCCATCACTTGTGGTATTGAAAGGAGTGGTCAGCAAAAGGGTAGTAAGTGGTGTGGTGCTGGTAGTTGTTGGGGCAACCGTGGTTGTTAGGAGACCTAGAATACACATTTAAATACATTTTAGGGGGGATTATAAACTATAACATAGATATGAAAGTGTTTTCGAGATTGAGTATTACACATACTGTACATGGTGTTTTATAACTTGCCGTAATAAAAAAACTGAAATGGCAACAAAAGCAGCATACCTGAGACTTTTAAGACTTCCTGTAGAAAAGCACTAGGGAGCTTGATGTCTTCCTCTTTGTATACATACATCATGTCTGCCCTGATTTGAGTGCCATCAGCACTGTGGACGTAAAAATGGGTTTTGTGTGAGAGTTGAACATCTTCCCTCCATCCTGTTTAGCTGTACAAACAGCAGCTGTATGAAGTCTGCAGCCATTCTAAAGAGTGCAGTTAAGAAAGATGGGTTGGTTCACAGACATGAGATTGTACTTACGTGAAGTTGGCATTGGGAAAGACAAATTGTGTGCCGTCTGGTTTACTAAGAATATCATGGAGCTAAAAGGGGACAAAACAACAAGTTGTCAATTACTATCATGACCTGAACATGACCATGGATGTATCTTATGTATAGAAGTATCTTACTAGGCTGTTAATTGAATCCTGTATCTTGTTGTAGGTCTCACTGGTGAATGTGAGTCTATCTCTTGGAGACTCCATGGTTACATTGGTTATTTTGAAACCAAGATCGACGGCAAATGAAGTATGTGTAAGTTCTGTGAGCACACAAAAAAAGTGTTACTATAGACAACAGACCAAATGAACTGCTACAATATAGGAGTTTCAACATTAAAAAACATTCAAGATGTATTTAGATTGCGGGAGCAGTTGAATGTTTACCTATGAAAAGATGTATAGAGTGGAAATAAATGAACTCACTGATATAAGTTGCATTCTGGAAGGTGGTTTGAGTGCTTCTCTGAATGTTGAATTGACGAGACAGTTGCTTGTTGATGACACCAAGGACATCATCCTCTTTGGGGACTGGTGTCTTGAGCTGGAACACCAGTCTAACAAAAACTATCACTGTGCCAAATCTAAGAGAAAATAGTCATAAATGAACATGTCATTTCCTAAAGAAAATGTGTGTGCTTGCTAGCTTGTCTTATAATTTGTATGGCTGTGAAATAAGATATATTAGTGGTAGTGACTGCAGTAGTAATGGTAGGTAGATGGGAAAACTTTGGTGTTTGGTTTGGTGTCTCTAGCTTGAACGGTTCAAGAGTTACCACTATTGTTGGTAGGTTATTACATGCTAATTTCTACTTGTTTAAATGTGTATAGTTTATAACGTTTTGAAAATTGTTGTAGTACAAAAAGTATAAATGCTATAAAAGATATATCTAAGTTGATTCCGTGTTTAACTTAAAGTGTTTAAGTGATAGAGCGGGCCAAATGAATCAAATAATTAGAAGAAGTATGTAAACAATCTGGTGGTTTTACCTCAGCAAGCACACTAATTGGATTGAAATAGCGCCTATACACAAACTGAGGTACTCAAAGAGCTTTTCTAAAGAATGGCTGACATTTTGAATGCTTTAAAAAAAATATCAGTAGTTAACGACCCACGAACAGATACACATGGTTCTTCGCTTCAAAGTTTCCTTGATTGACAAAGTGTTTATTCAATTGCATAAAATAATTATACAAAAAATATCTTGCTTACCTGGTTGTTGATGTCACTGAAGCCATAGAAGTTGGAAGTACAATTGTGTTTGTACTTGTAGGTGCTGCAGTTGTAGTCATTGTTGGAGCAACAGTTGTGGTCGTTGTTGTAGGACCTGCAGGTTGAATTGCCATGCTAGAAGCTATAGTGGTGGTGGTGGTTGTAAGAGCTGGAGTTGCCATTGTTGGAGCTGACTTTGTAGTTGTCATTATGGCAGCTGAAGTTGTGGTTGTCATAGTAGAAGATAGAGTTGTGGTGGTTATAGAAGCTTCAGTTATGGTTGTGGAAGTAGGAGCTTCTATGGTGCTATTGATAGTAGGAGCAGTGGTAGTTCTCGGAAAAGCTGCAGTTGTGGTTGTTGTAGGATCTTCAGTTGTCGTAGGAGCTGGAGTTGTCGTAGGAGCTGGAGTTGTCGTAGGAGCTGGAGTTGTCGTAGGAGCTGCAGTTGTCGTAGTAGCTGGAGTTGTCGTAGGAGTTGCAGTTGTCGTAGGAGTTGCAGTTGTCGTAGGAGCTGCAGTTGTCGTAGCAGCTGCAGTTTTCGTAGGTGCTGCAGTTTTCGTAGGTGCTGCAGTTTTCGTAGGTGCTGCAGTTTTCGTAGGTGCTGCAGTTGTCGTAGTAGGTGCTGCAGTTGTCGTAGTAGGTGCTGCAGTTGTCGTAGTAGGTGCTGCAGTTGTCGTAGTAGGTGCTGCAGTTGTCGTAGTAGGTGCTGCAGTTGTCGTAGTAGGTGCTGCAGTTGTCGTAGTAGGTGCTGCAGTTGTCGTAGTAGGTGCTGCAGTTGTCGTAGTAGGTGCTGCAGTTGTCGTAGTAGGAGCTGCAGTTGTCGTTTCTGTTGCAAGTGCTCCAGTTGTCGTTTCTGTTGCAAGTGCTCCAGTTGTCGTTTCTGTTGCAAGTGCTCCAGTTGTCGTTTTTGTAGTATCTACAAATGTTGTAGTAAGAGCTGCAGTGGTTGTCGTAGGCGCTGCTGATGTGGTTTTAGTAGGAGCTACAGTTGTAGTAGGAGCAGTAGCAGGTACTGCAGTTGTAATGGTCAGAAGAGATACAGTTGTTGTCATACGAGCTGCAGTTGTCCTAGTAGCTGCAGTTGTCGTACGAGATGCAGTTGTCGTAGGAGCTACAGTTGTTGTTGCAGGTGTTGCTGTTGAAGTGATCGTAGGAGCTTCAGTTGTAGCTGTCGTAGTAGGTGTGGTTGTTGTCGGCGCTTCAGTTGTAGTAGTTGCTGCAGAGTTAGTGGTTGTAGGAGCTACAGCTAGTATTGTTGTAGGAGCTACAGTTGTTGCTGTAGGTGCTCCTGCTGTATTGGTCGTAAGAGCAACAAATGTTGTTGTAGGATCTGCAGTTGTCATTGCTGGAGCTGCTATTGACATCGTAGAAGCTAAAGCTGTCGTAGGAGCTTCTGTTGTCGTAGGAGCTTCTGTTGTCGTAGGAGCTTCTGTTGTCGTAGGAGCTTCTGTTGTCATAGGAGCTGCAGTTGTCGTAGTAGGAGCTGCAGTTGTCGTAGTAGGAGCTGCAGTTGTCGTAGTAGGAGCTGCAGTTGTCGTAGTAGGTGCTGCAGTTGTCGTAGTAGGTGCTGCAGTTGTCGTAGAAGCTACAGTTGTCATTGCAGGTGCTGCAGTTGTGGTTGTCATAGTAGGTGCAATTGTAGTTTCTGTAGCAGGTGCTCCTGTTGAAGTTGTTGTAATATCTACAGCTGTTGTAGTAGGAGCTGCAGTGGTTGTCGAAGGTGTTGCTGTTGTGGCTGTAGTAGGGGCTACAGTTGTAATAGGAGCAAATGTAGGTACTTCAGTTGTAGTGTTAAAATGAGATACGGTTGTTATCGTATCAGCTGCAGTTGTCGTAGGAGCTACAGTTGTCGTTGCAGGTGTTGCTGTTGTGGAGGTCGTAGGAGCTTCAGTTGTAGCTTTCGTTTTAGGTGTGGTTGTTGTCGGAGCTTCAGTTGTAGCTGTCGTAGTAGGTGTGGTTGTGGTCTGAGCTTCAGTTGTAGTAGTTGCTGCAGTTGTAGCTGTTTTAGGAGCTACAGTTGTTGTAGTAGGAGCTACAGTTGTTGCAGGTTCAGCTGCTGTAGTGCTCGTAAGAGAAACTAATGTTGTAGTAGGATCTGCAGTTGTGGTTGTAGCAGTAGGTGCAGTTGCGGTTGTCGTAGTAGTTGCTGCAGTCATAGTGGTCGTAGGAGCTACAGTTGTAGAAGGTGCTGCAGTTGAGGTTGTCGTAGGAGCTGCAGAAGTAGTTGTTGTAGGAGCTATAGTTGTCGTAGTAGGTGCTGCAGTTGTCGTAGTAGGTGCTGCAGTTGTCGTAGTAGGTGCTGCAGTTGTGGTTGTCGTAGTAGGTGCAATTGTAGTTTCTGTAGCAGTTGCTCCAGATGTAGTTGTTCGATCTACAGCTGTTTTAGTAAGAGCAGCACTGGTTGTCGTAAGTGCTGCTGTTGTCGTAGTAGGTGCTTCAGTTGTGGTTGTCGTAGTAAGAGCTGCATTTGCTGTTGTAGGGACTGCAGTTGTGGTTGTCGTAGTAGGTGCAATTGTAGTGTCTGTAGCAGGTGCTCCAGTTGTAGTTGTTGAAGTATCTACTGCTGTTGTAGTAAGAGCTGCAGTGGTTGTCGAAGGTGCTGCAGTTGTCGTAGTAGGTGCTTCAGTTGTGGTTGTCGTAGTAGGAGCTGCATTTGCTGTAGTAGGTTCTGCAGTTGTGGTTGTAGGTGCTGCAGTTGTCGTAGTAGGTGCTGCAGTTGTCGTAGTAGGTGCTGCAGTTGTCGTAGTAGGTACTGCAGTTGTTTTGGATGCTGCAGTTGTTGTTGTAGGTGCTGCAGAAGTAGTTGTTGTAGGAGATACAGTTGTCGTAGTAGGAGCTGCAGTGGTCGTAATAGGAGCTGCAGTGGTCGTAATAGGAGCTGCAGTGGCCGTAATAGGAGCTGCAGTTGTCGTAGGAGCTGCAGTGGTCGTAATAGGTGCTGCAGTTGTCGTAGGTGCTGCAGTTGTAGTAGTAGGTGCTGCAGTTGTCGTAGGTGCTGCAGTTGTCGTAGGAGCTGCAGTTGTCGTAGTTGGTGCTCCAGTTGTCGTAATAGGAGCTGCAGTTGTCGTAATAGGAGCTGCAGTGGTCGTAATAGGAGCTGCAGTGGTCGTAATAGGAGCAGCAGTGGTCGTAATAGGAGCTGCAGTGGTCGTAATAGGAGCTGCAGTGGTCGTAATAGGAGCTGCAGTTGTCGTAGGAGCTGCAGTGGTCGTAATAGGTGCTGCAGTTGTCGTAGGTGCTGCAGTTGTAGTAGTAGGTGCTGCAGTTGTAGTAGTAGGTGCTGCAGTTGTCGTAGTAGGTGCTGCAGTTGTCGTAGGAGCTGCAGTTGTCGTAGTTGGTGCTGCAGTTGTCGTAATAGGAGCTGCAGTGGTCGTAATAGGAGCTGCAGTGGTCGTAATAGGAGCTGCAGTGGTCGTAATAGGAGCTGCAGTGGTCGTAATAGGAGCTGCAGTTGTCGTAATAGGTGCTGCAGTTGTCGTAATAGGTGCTGCAGTTGTCGTAGTAGGTGCTGCAGTTGTCGTAGGAGCTGCAGTTGTCGTAGTTGGTGCTGCAGTTGTCGTAGGTGCTGCAGTTGTCGTAGGAGCTGCAGTTGTCGTTGCAGGTGTTGCTGTTGTAGAGGTCGTAGTAGCTTCAGTTGTAGCTGTCGTAGTAGGTGCTTCAGTTGTGGTTGTCGTAGTAGGAACTGCATTTGCTGTAGTAGGTGCTGCAGTTGTCGTAGTAGGTGCTGCAGTTGTCGTAGTAGGTGCTGCAGTTGTCGTAGTAGGTGCTGCAGTGGTCGTAGTAGGTGCTGCAGTGGTCGTAGTAGGTGCTGCAGTGGTCGTAGTAGGTGCTGCAGTGGTCGTAATAGGAGCTGCAGTTGTGGTTGTCGTAGTAGGAGCTGCATTTGCTGTAGTAGGTTCTGCAGTTGTGGTTGTAGGTGCTGCAGTTGTCGTAGTAGGTGCTGCAGTTGTCGTAGTAGGTGCTGCAGTTGTCGTAGTAGGTACTGCAGTTGTTTTGGATGCTGCAGTTGTTGTTGTAGGTGCTGCAGAAGTAGTTGTTGTAGGAGATACAGTTGTCGTAGTAGGAGCTGCAGTGGTCGTAATAGGAGCTGCAGTGGTCGTAATAGGAGCTGCAGTGGCCGTAATAGGAGCTGCAGTTGTCGTAGGAGCTGCAGTTGTCGTAATAGGTGCTGCAGTTGTCGTAGGTGCTGCAGTTGTCGTAGTTGGTGCTGCAGTTGTCGTAATAGGAGCTGCAGTTGTCGTAATAGGAGCTGCAGTGGTCGTAATAGGAGCGGCAGTGTTCGTAATAGGAGCTGCAGTGGTCGTAATAGGAGCTGCAGTGGTCGTAATAGGAGCTGCAGTGGTCGTAATAGGAGCTGCAGTGGACGTAATAGGAGCTGCAGTGGTCGTAATAGGAGCTGCAGTTGTCGTAGGAGCTGCAGTGGTCGTAATAGGTGCTGCAGTTGTCGTAGGTGCTGCAGTTGTAGTAGTAGGTGCTGCAGTTGTAGTAGTAGGTGCTGCAGTTGTCGTAGTAGGTGCTGCAGTTGTCGTAGGAGCTGCAGTTGTCGTAGTTGGTGCTGCAGTTGTCGTAATAGGAGCTGCAGTGGTCGTAATAGGAGCTGCAGTGGTCGTAATAGGAGCTGCAGTTGTCATAATAGGTGCTGCAGTTGTCGTAGTTGCTGCAGTTGTCGTAGTAGGTGCTGCAGTTGTTTTGGATGCTGCAGTTGTTGTTGTAGGTGCTGCAGAAGTAGTTGTTGTAGGAGATACAGTTGTCGTAGTAGGAGCTGCAGTGGTCGTAATAGGAGCTGCAGTGGTCGTAATAGGAGCTGCAGTGGCCGTAATAGGAGCTGCAGTTGTCGTAGGAGCTGCAGTTGTCGTAATAGGTGCTGCAGTTGTCGTAGGTGCTGCAGTTGTCGTAGTTGGTGCTGCAGTTGTCGTAATAGGAGCTGCAGTTGTCGTAATAGGAGCTGCAGTGGTCGTAATAGGAGCTGCAGTGGTCGTAATAGGAGCTGCAGTGGTCGTAATAGGAGCTGCAGTGGTCGTAATAGGAGCTGCAGTGGTCGTAATAGGAGCTGCAGTTGTCGTAGGAGCTGCAGTGGTCGTAATAGGTGCTGCAGTTGTCGTAGGTGCTGCAGTTGTAGTAGTAGGTGCTGCAGTTGTAGTAGTAGGTGCTGCAGTTGTCGTAGTAGGTGCTGCAGTTGTCGTAGGAGCTGCATTTGTCGTAGTTGGTGCTGCAGTTGTCGTAATAGGAGCTGCAGTGGTCGTAATAGGAGCTGCAGTGGTCGTAATAGGAGCTGCAGTTGTCGTAATAGGTGCTGCAGTTGTCGTAGTTGCTGCAGTTGTCGTAGTAGGTGCTGCAGTTGTCGTAGGAGCTGCAGTTGTCGTAGTTGGTGCTGCAGTTGTCGTAGGTGCTGCAGTTGTCGTAGGAGCTGCAGTTGTCGTTGCAGGTGTTGCTGTTGTAGAGGTCGTAGGAGCTTCAGTTGTAGCTGTCGTAGTAGGTGCTTCAGTTGTGGTTGTCGTAGTAGGAACTGCATTTGCTGTAGTAGGTGCTGCAGTTGTCGTAGTAGGTGCTGCAGTTGTCGTAGTAGGTGCTGCAGTTGTCGTAGTAGGTGCTGCAGTGGTCGTAGTAGGTGCTGCAGTGGTCGTAGTAGGTGCTGCAGTGGTCGTAGTAGGTGCTGCAGTGGTCGTAGTAGGTGCTGCAGTGGTCGTAATAGGAGCTGCAGTGGTCGTAATAGGAGCTGCAGTGGTCGTAATAGGAGCTGCAGTGGTCGTAATAGGAGCTGCAGTTGTCGTAGGAGCTGCAGTGGTCGTAATAGGTGCTGCAGTTGTCGTAGGTGCTGCTGTTGTCGTAGTTGCTGCTGTTGTCGTAGTAGGTGCTGCAGCTGTCGTAGGAGCTGCAGTGGTCGTAATAGGTGCTGCAGTTGTCGTAGGTGCTGCTGTTGTCGTAGTTGCTGCTGTTGTCGTAGTAGGTGCTGCAGTTGTCGTAGGAGCTGCAGTTGTCGTAGTTGGTGCTGCAGTTGTCGTTGCAGGTGTTGCTGTTGTAGAGGTCGTAGGTGCTTCAGTTGTGGTTGTCATAGTAGGAGCTGCATTTGCTGTAGTAGGAGCTGCATTTGCTGTAGTAGGTGCTGCAGTTGTGGTTGTAGGTGCTGCAGTTATCGTAGTAGGTGCTGCAGTTATCGTAGTAGGTGCTGCAGTTGTCGTAGTAGGTGCTGCAGTTGTCGTAGTAGGTGCTACAGTTGTCGTCGCTGGAGCTGCATTTGCCATCGTAGAAGCTGCTGATGTCGTAGGAGCTTCAGTTGTCATAGTAGAAGCTGCAGTTGCTGTAGTAGGTGCTGCAGTTGTCGTAGTAGGTGCTGCAGTTGTCGTAGTAGGTACTGCAGTTGTTTTGGATGCTGCAGTAGTTGTTGTAGGAGCTATAGTTGTCGTAGTAGGAGCTGTAGTGGTCGTAATAGGAGCTGCAGTGGTTGTAATAGGTGCTGCAGTTGTCGTAGGTGCTGCAGTTGTCGTAGGAGCTGCAGTTGTCGTTGCAGGTGTTGCTGTTGTAGAGGTCGTAGGAGCTTCAGTTGTAGCTGTCGTAGTAGGAGCTGCATTTGCTGTAGTAGGAGCTGCATTTGCTGTAGTAGCTGCTGCAGTTGTCGTAGCAGGTGCTGCAGTTGTCGTAGCAGGTGCTGCAGTTGTCGTAGTAGGTGCTGCAGTTGTCGTAGTAGGTGCTGCAGTTGTCGTAGTAGGTGCTGCAGTTGTCGTAGTAGGTGCTGCAGTTGTCGTAGTAGGTGCTGCAGTTGTCGTAGTAGGTGTCGTAGTAGGTGCTGCAGTTGTCGTAGTAGGTGCTGCAGTTGTTTTGGATGCTGCAGTTGTTGTTGTAGGTGCTGCAGAAGTAGTTGTTGGAGCTACAGTTGTCGTAGTAGGAGCTGCAGTGGTCGTAATAGGAGCTGCAGTGGTCGTAGTAGGTGCTGCAGTTGTCGTAGTAGGTGCTGCAGTGGTCGTCGTAGGAGCTGCAGTTGTCGTAGTAGGTGCTGCAGTTGTCGTAGGAGCTGCAGTTGTCGTAGTTGGTGCTGCAGTTGTCGTAGGTGCTGCAGTTGTCGTAGTAGGTGCTGCAGTTGTCGTAGTAGGTGCTGCAGTTGTCGTAGTAGGTGCTGCAGTTGTTGTAGGAGCTGCAGTTGACGTAGTAGGTGCTGCAGTTGTCGTAGGAGCTGCAGTTGTCGTTGCAGGTGTTGCTGTTGTAGAGGTCGTAGGAGCTTCAGTTGTAGCTGTCGTAGTAGTGGCTGCATTTGCAGTAGTAGGTGCTGCAGTTGTGGTTGTAGGTGCTGCAGTTGTGGTTGTAGGTGCTGCAGTTGTGGTTGTAGGTGCTGCAGTTGTGGTTGTAGGTGCTGCAGTTGTGGTTGTAGGTGCTGCAGTTGTGGTTGTAGGTGCTGCAGTTGTCGTAGTAGGTGCTGCAGTTGTCGTAGTAGGTGCTGCAGTTGTTTTGGATGCTGCAGTTGTTGTTGTAGGTGCTGCAGAAGTAGTTGTTGTAGGGGCTACAGTTGTCGTAGTAGGAGCTGCAGTGGTCGTAATAGGAGCTGCAGTGGTCGTAATAGGAGCTGCAGTGGTCGTAGTAGGAGCTGCAGTGGTCGTAATAGGAGCTGCAGTGGTCGTAATAGGTGCTGCAGTTGTCGTAGGTGCTGCAGTTGTCGTAGCAGGTGCTGCAGTTGTCGTAGCAGGTGCTGCAGTTGTCGTAGCAGGTGCTGCAGTTGTCGTAGCAGGTGCTGCAGTTGTCGTAGCAGGTGCTGCAGTGGTCGTAGTAGGTGCTGCAGTGGTCGTAATAGGAGCTGCAGTGGTCGTAGTAGGAGCTGCAGTGGTCGTAGTAGGAGCTGCAGTGGTCGTAGTAGGAGCTGCAGTGGTCGTAGGAGGAGCTACAGTGGTCGTAATAGGAGCTACAGTGGTCGTAGTAGGAGCTGCAGTGGTCGTAGTAGGAGCTGCAGTGGTCGTAATAGGAGCTGCAGTGGTCGTAATAGGAGCTGCAGTGGTCGTAATAGGAGCTGCAGTTGACGTAGGAGCTGCAGTTGCCGTAGTAGGTGCTGCAGTTGTCGTAGGAGCTTCAGTTGTCGTTACAGGTGTTGCTGTTGTAGAGGTCGTAGGAGCTTCAGTTGTAGCTGTCGTAGTAGGAGCTGCATTTACAGTAGTAGGTGCTGCAGTTGTGGTTGTAGGTGCTGCAGTTGTCGTAGCAGGTGCTGCAGTTGTCGTAGCAGGTGCTGCAGTTGTCGTAGCAGGTGCTGCAGTTGTCGTAGCAGGTGCTGCAGTTGTCGTAGGTGCTGCAGTTGTCGTAGGTGTGGCAGTTGTCATTGTAGGTGCTGCAGTTGTCGTAGTAGGTGCTGCAGTTGTCGTAGGAGCTGCAGTTGTCGTTGCAGGTGTTGCTGTTGTAGAGGTCGTAGGAGCTTCAGTTGTAGCTGTCGTAGTAGTGGCTGCATTTGCAGTAGTAGGTGCTGCAGTTGTGGTTGTAGGTGCTGCAGTTGTGGTTGTAGGTGCTGCAGTTGTGGTTGTATGTGCTGCAGTTGTGGTTGTAGGTGCTGCAGTTGTGGTTGTAGGTGCTGCAGTTGTCGTAGTAGGTGCTGCAGTTGTCGTAGTAGGTGCTGCAGTTGTTTTGGATGCTGCAGTTGTTGTTGTAGGTGCTGCAGAAGTAGTTGTTGTAGGAGCTACAGTTGTCGTAGTAGGAGCTGCAGTGGTCGTAATAGGAGCTGCAGTGGTCGTAATAGGAGCTGCAGGGGTCGTAATAGAAGCTGCAGTTGTCGTAGGTGCTGCAGTTGTCGTTGCAGGTGCTGCAGTTGTCGTAGCAGGTGCTGCAGTTGTCGTAGCAGGTGCTGCAGTTGTCGTAGCAGGTGCTGCAGTTGTCGTAGCAGGTGCTGCAGTTGTCGTAGCAGGTGCTGCAGTGGTCGTAGTAGGTGCTGCAGTGGTCGTAGTAGGAGCTGCAGTGGTCGTAGTAGGAGCTGCAGTGGTCGTAGTAGGAGCTACAGTGGTCGTAGTAGGAGCTGCAGTGGTCGTAGGAGGAGCTACAGTGGTCGTAATAGGAGCTACAGTGGTCGTAGTAGGAGCTGCAGTGGTCGTAGTAGGAGCTGCAGTGGTCGTAATAGGAGCTGCAGTGGTCGTAATAGGAGCTGCAGTTGTCGTAGTAGGTGCTGCAGTTGTCGTAGTAGGTGCTGCAGTTGTCGTAGTAGGTGCTGCAGTTGTCGTAGGAGCTTCAGTTGTCGTTACAGGTGTTGCTGTTGTAGAGGTCGTAGGAGCTTCAGTTGTAGCTGTCGTAGTAGGAGCTGCATTTGCAGTAGTAGGTGCTGCAGTTGTGGTTGTAGGTGCTGCAGTTGTGGTTGTAGGTGCTGCAGTTGTGGTTGTAGGTGCTGCAGTTGTGGTTGTAGGTGCTGCAGTTGTGGTTGTAGGTGCTGCAGTTGTGGTTGTAGGTGCTGCAGTTGTCGTAGTAGGTGCTGCAGTTGTCGTAGTAGGTGCTGCAGTTGTTTTGGATGCTGCAGTTGTTGTTGTAGGTGCTGCAGAAGTAGTTGTTGTAGGAGCTACAGTTGTCGTAGTAGGAGCTGCAGTGGTCGTAATAGGAGCTGCAGTGGTCGTAATAGGAGCTGCATTGGTCGTAATAGAAGCTGCAGTTGTCGTAGGAGCTGCAGTTGTCGTAGGAGTTGCAGCAGTGGTCGTAATAGGTGCTGCAGTTGTCGTAGGTGCTGCAGTTGTCGTAGCAGGTGCTGCAGTTGTCGTAGCAGGTGCTGCAGTTGTCGTAGCAGGTGTTGCAGTTGTCGTAGCAGGTGCTGCAGTTGTCGTAGCAGGTGCTGCAGTGGTCGTAGTAGGTGCTGCAGTGGTCGTAGTAGGAGCTGCAGTGGTCGTAGTAGGAGCTGCAGTGGTCGTAGTAGGAGCTGCAGTGGTCGTAGTAGGAGCTGCAGTAGTCGTAGTAGGAGCTGCAGTGGTCGTAATATGAGCTGCAGTGGTCGTAGTAGGAGCTGCAGTGGTCGTAGTAGGAGCTGCAGTGGTCGTAATAGGAGCTGCAGTGGTCGTAATAGGAGCTGCAGTGGTCGTAATAGGAGCTGCAGTTGTCGTAGTAGGTGCTGCAGTTGTCGTAGTAGGTGCTGCAGTTGTCGTAGTAGGTGCTGCAGTTGTCGTAGGAGCTTCAGTTGTCGTTACAGGTGTTGCTGTTGTAGAGGTCGTAGGAGCTTCAGTTGTAGCTGTCGTAGTAGAGGCTGCATTTGCAGTAGTAGGTGCTGCAGTTGTGGTTGTAGGTGCTGCAGTTGTCGTAGCAGGTGCTGCAGTTGTCGTAGCAGGTGCTGCAGTTGTCGTAGCAGGTGCTGCAGTTGTCGTAGCAGGTGCTGCAGTTGTCGTAGGTGCTGCAGTTGTCGTAGGTGCTGCAGTTGTCGTAGGTGCTGCAGTTGTCGTAGGTGCTGCAGTTGTCGTTGCAGGTGTTGCTGTTGTAGAGGTCGTAGGAGCTTCAGTTGTAGCTGTCGTAGTAGGTGCTGCAGTTGTGGTTGTAGGTGCTGCAGTTGTCGTAGCAGGTGCTGCAGTTGTCGTAGCAGGTGCTGCAGTTGTCGTAGCAGGTGCTGCAGTTGTCGTAGCAGGTGCTGCAGTTGTCGTAGCAGGTGCTGCAGTTGTGGTTGTAGGTACTGCAGTTGTCGTAGCAGGTGCTGCAGTTGTCATTGTAGGTGCTGCAGTTGTCGTAGTAGGTGCTGCAGTTGTCGTAGGAGCTGCAGTTGTCGTTGCAGGTGTTGCAGTTGTAGAGGTCGTAGGAGCTTCAGTTGTAGCTGTCGTAGTAGGAGCTGCATTTGCAGTAGTAGGTGCTGCAGTTGTGGTTGTAGGTGCTGCAGTTGTCGTAGCAGGTGCTGCAGTTGTCGTAGGTGCTGCAGTTGTCGTTGCAGGTGTTGCTGTTGTAGAGGTCGTAGGAGCTTCAGTTGTAGCTGTCGTAGTAGGAGCTGCATTTGCAGTAGTAGGTGCTGCAGTTGTGGTTGTAGGTGCTGCAGTTGTCGTAGCAGGTGCTGCAGTTGTCGTAGCAGGTGCTGCAGTTGTCGTAGCAGGTGCTGCAGTTGTCGTAGCAGGTGCTGCAGTTGTTGTAGCAGGTGCTGCAGTTGTCGTAGCAGGTGCTGCAGTTGTCGTAGTAGGTGCTGCAGTTGTCGTAGTAGGTGCTGCAGTTGTCGTAGGAGCTTCAGTTGTCGTTACAGGTGTTGCTGTTGTAGAGGTCGTAGGAGCTTCAGTTGTAGCTGTCGTAGTAGGAGCTGCATTTGCAGTAGTAGGTGCTGCAGTTGTGGTTGTAGGTACTGCAGTTGTCGTAGCAGGTGCTGCAGTTGTCGTTGTAGGTGCTGCAGTTGTCGTAGTAGGTGCTGCAGTTGTCGTAGGAGCTGCAGTTGTCGTTGCAGGTGTTGCTGTTGTAGAGGTCGTATGAGCTTCAGTTGTAGCTGTCGTAGTAGTGGCTGCATTTGCAGTAGTAGGTGCTGCAGTTGTGGTTGTAGGTGCTGCAGTTGTGGTTGTAGGTGCTGCAGTTGTGGTTGTAGGTGCTGCAGTTGTGGTTGTAGGTGCTGCAGTTGTGGTTGTAGGTGCTGCAGTTGTCGTAGTAGGTGCTGCAGTTGTCGTAGTAGGTGCTGCAGTTGTTTTGGATGCTGCAGTTGTTGTTGTAGGTGCTGCAGAAGTAGTTGTTGTAAGAGCTACAGTTGTCGTAGTAGGAGCTGCAGTGGTCATAATAGGAGCTGCAGTGGTCGTAATAGGAGCTGCAGTGGTCGTAATAGGAGCTGCAGTGGTCGTAGTAGGAGCTGCAGTGGTCGTAATAGGAGCTGCAGTGGTCGTAATAGGAGCTGCAGTGGTCGTAATAGGAGCTGCAGTTGTCGTAGGAGCTGCAGTGGTCGTAATAGGTGCTGCAGTTGTCGTAGGTGCTGCAGTTGTCGTAGCAGGTGCTGCAGTTGTCGTAGCAGGTGCTTCAGTTGTCGTTACAGGTGTTGCTGTTGTAGAGGTCGTAGGAGCTTCAGTTGTAGCTGTCGTAGTAGGAGCTGCATTTGCAGTAGTAGGTGCTGCAGTTGCGGTTGTAGGTGCTGCAGTTGTCGTAGCAGGTGCTGCAGTTGTCGTAGCAGGTGCTGCAGTTGTCGTAGCAGGTGCTGCAGTTGTCGTAGCAGGTGCTGCAGTTGTCGTAGCAGGTGCTGCAGTTGTCGTAGCAGGTGCTGCAGTTGTCGTAGCAGGTGCTGCAGTTGTCGTAGTAGGTGCTGCAGTTGTCGTAGTAGATGCTGCAGTTGTCGTAGGAGCTTCAGTTGTCGTTACAGGTGTTGCTGTTGTAGAGGTCGTAGGAGCTTCAGTTGTAGCTGTCGTAGTAGGAGCTGCATTTGCAGTAGTAGGTGCTGCAGTTGTGGTTGTAGGTACTGCAGTTGTCGTAGCAGGTGCTGCAGTTGTCGTTGTAGGTGCTGCAGTTGTCGTAGTAGGTGCTGCAGTTGTCGTAGGAGCTGCAGTTGTCGTTGCAGGTGTTGCTGTTGTAGAGGTCGTAGGAGCTTCAGTTGTAGCTGTCGTAGTAGTGGCTGCATTTGCAGTAGTAGGTGCTGCAGTTGTGGTTGTAAGTGCTGCAGTTGTGGTTGTAGGTGCTGCAGTTGTGGTTGTAGGTGCTGCAGTTGTGGTTGTAGGTGCTGCAGTTGTGGTTGTAGGTGCTGCAGTTGTCGTAGTAGGTGCTGCAGTTGTCGTAGTAGGTGCTGCAGTTGTTTTGGATGCTGCAGTTGTTGTTGTAGGTGCTGCAGAAGTAGTTGTTGTAAGAGCTACGGTTGTCGTAGTAGGAGCTGCAGTGGTCATAATAGGAGCTGCAGTGGTCGTAATAGGAGCTGCAGTGGTCGTAATAGGAGCTGCAGTGGTCGTAGTAGGAGCTGCAGTGGTCGTAATAGGAGCTGCAGTGGTCGTAATAGGAGCTGCAGTGGTCGTAATAGGAGCTGCAGTTGTCGTAGGAGCTGCAGTGGTCGTAATAGGTGCTGCAGTTGTCGTAGGTGCTGCAGTTGTCGTAGCAGGTGCTGCAGTTGTCGTAGCAGGTGCTGCAGTTGTCGTAGCAGGTGCTGCAGTTGTCGTAGCAGGTGCTGCAGTGGTCGTAGTAGGTGCTGCAGTGGTCGTAATAGGAGCTGCAGTGGTCGTAGTAGGAGCTGCAGTGGTCGTAGTAGGAGCTGCAGTGGTCGTAGTAGGAGCTGCAGTGGTCGTAGTAGGAGCTGCAGTGGTCGTAATAGGAGCTGCAGTGGTCGTAATAGGAGCTGCAGTTGTCGTAGTAGGTGCTGCAGTTGTCGTAGTAGGTGCTGCAGTTGTCGTAGTAGGTGCTGCAGTTGTCGTAGTAGGTGCTGCAGTTGTCGTAGTAGGTGCTGCAGTTGTCGTAGTAGGTGCTGCAGTTGTCGTAGGAGCTTCAGTTGTCGTTACAGGTGTTGCTGTTGTAGAGGTCGTAGGAGCTTCAGTTGTAGCTGTCGTAGTAGGAGCTGCATTTGCAGTAGTAGGTGCTGCAGTTGCGGTTGTAGGTGCTGCAGTTGTCGTAGCAGGTGCTGCAGTTGTCGTAGCAGATGCTGCAGTTGTCGTAGCAGGTGCTGCAGTTGTCGTAGCAGGTGCTGCAGTTGTCGTAGCAGGTGCTGCAGTTGTCGTAGCAGGTGCTGCAGTTGTCGTAGTAGGTGCTGCAGTTGTCGTAGTAGGTGCTGCAGTTGTCGTAAAAGCTTCAGTTGTCGTTACAGGTGTTGCTGTTGTAGAGGTCGTAGGAGCTTCAGTTGTAGCTGTCGTAGTAGGAGCTGCATTTGCAGTAGTAGGTGCTGCAGTTGTGGTTGTAGGTACTGCAGTTGTCGTAGCAGGTGCTGCAGTTGTCGTTGTAGGTGCTGCAGTTGTCGTAGTAGGTGCTGCAGTTGTCGTAGGAGCTGCAGTTGTCGTTGCAGGTGTTGCTGTTGTAGAGGTCGTAGGAGCTTCAGTTGTAGCTGTCGTAGTAGTGGCTGCATTTGCAGTAGTAGGTGCTGCAGTTGTGGTTGTAGGTGCTGCAGTTGTGGTTGTAGGTGCTGCAGTTGTGGTTGTAGGTGCTGCAGTTGTGGTTGTAGGTGCTGCAGTTGTGGTTGTAGGTGCTGCAGTTGTCGTAGTAGGTGCTGCAGTTGTCGTAGTAGGTGCTGCAGTTGTTTTGGATGCTGCAGTTGTTGTTGTAGGTGCTGCAGAAGTAGTTGTTGTAAGAGCTACGGTTGTCGTAGTAGGAGCTGCAGTGGTCATAATAGGAGCTGCAGTGGTCGTAATAGGAGCTGCAGTGGTCGTAATAGGAGCTGCAGTGGTCGTAGTAGGAGCTGCAGTGGTCGTAATAGGAGCTGCAGTGGTCGTAATAGGAGCTGCAGTGGTCGTAATAGGAGCTGCAGTTGTCGTAGGAGCTGCAGTGGTCGTAATAGGTGCTGCAGTTGTCGTAGGTGCTGCAGTTGTCGTAGCAGGTGCTGCAGTTGTCGTAGCAGGTGCTGCAGTTGTCGTAGCAGGTGCTGCAGTTGTCGTAGCAGGTGCTGCAGTTGTCGTAGCAGGTGCTGCAGTGGTCGTAGTAGGTGCTGCAGTGGTCGTAATAGGAGCTGCAGTGGTCGTAGTAGGAGCTGCAGTGGTCGTAGTAGGAGCTGCAGTGGTCGTAGTAGGAGCTGCAGTGGTCGTAGTAGGAGCTGCAGTGGTCGTAATAGGAGCTGCAGTGGTCGTAATAGGAGCTGCAGTTGTCGTAGTAGGTGCTGCAGTTGCCGTAGTAGGTGCTGCAGTTGTCGTAGTAGGTGCTGCAGTTGTCGTAGTAGGTGCTGCAGTTTTCGTAGTAGGTGCTGCAGTTGTCGTAGTAGGTGCTGCAGTTGTCGTAGTAGGTGCTGCAGTTGTCGTAGGAGCTTCAGTTGTCGTTACAGGTGTTGCTGTTGTAGAGGTCGTAGGAGCTTCAGTTGTAGCTGTCGTAGTAGGAGCTGCATTTGCAGTAGTAGGTGCTGCAGTTGCGGTTGTAGGTGCTGCAGTTGTCGTAGCAGGTGCTGCAGTTGTCGTAGCAGGTGCTGCAGTTGTCGTAGCAGGTGCTGCAGTTGTCGTAGCAGGTGCTGCAGTTGTCGTAGCAGGTGCTGCAGTTGTCGTAGCAGGTGCTGCAGTTGTCGTAGCAGGTGCTGCAGTTGTCGTAGTAGGTGCTGCAGTTGTCGTAGTAGGTGCTGCAGTTGTCGTAGGAGCTTCAGTTGTCGTTACAGGTGTTGCTGTTGTAGAGGTCGTAGGAGCTTCAGTTGTAGCTGTCGTAGTAGGAGCTGCATTTGCAGTAGTAGGTGCTGCAGTTGTGGTTGTAGGTACTGCAGTTGTCGTAGCAGGTGCTGCAGTTGTCGTTGTAGGTGCTGCAGTTGTCGTAGTAGGTGCTGCAGTTGTCGTAGGAGCTGCAGTTGTCGTTGCAGGTGTTGCTGTTGTAGAGGTCGTAGGAGCTTCAGTTGTAGCTGTCGTAGTAGTGGCTGCATTTGCAGTAGTAGGTGCTGCAGTTGTGGTTGTAAGTGCTGCAGTTGTGGTTGTAGGTGCTGCAGTTGTGGTTGTAGGTGCTGCAGTTGTGGTTGTAGGTGCTGCAGTTGTGGTTGTAGGTGCTGCAGTTGTCGTAGTAGGTGCTGCAGTTGTCGTAGTAGGTGCTGCAGTTGTTTTGGATGCTGCAGTTGTTGTTGTAGGTGCTGCAGAAGTAGTTGTTGTAAGAGCTACGGTTGTCGTAGTAGGAGCTGCAGTGGTCATAATAGGAGCTGCAGTGGTCGTAATAGGAGCTGCAGTGGTCGTAATAGGAGCTGCAGTGGTCGTAGTAGGAGCTGCAGTGGTCGTAATAGGAGCTGCAGTGGTCGTAATAGGAGCTGCAGTGGTCGTAATAGGAGCTGCAGTTGTCGTAGGAGCTGCAGTGGTCGTAATAGGTGCTGCAGTTGTCGTAGGTGCTGCAGTTGTCGTAGCAGGTGCTGCAGTTGTCGTAGCAGGTGCTGCAGTTGTCGTAGCAGGTGCTGCAGTTGTCGTAGCAGGTGCTGCAGTGGTCGTAGTAGGTGCTGCAGTGGTCGTAATAGGAGCTGCAGTGGTCGTAGTAGGAGCTGCAGTGGTCGTAGTAGGAGCTGCAGTGGTCGTAGTAGGAGCTGCAGTGGTCGTAGTAGGAGCTGCAGTGGTCGTAATAGGAGCTGCAGTGGTCGTAATAGGAGCTGCAGTTGTCGTAGTAGGTGCTGCAGTTGTCGTAGTAGGTGCTGCAGTTGTCGTAGTAGGTGCTGCAGTTGTCGTAGTAGGTGCTGCAGTTGTCGTAGTAGGTGCTGCAGTTGTCGTAGTAGGTGCTGCAGTTGTCGTAGGAGCTTCAGTTGTCGTTACAGGTGTTGCTGTTGTAGAGGTCGTAGGAGCTTCAGTTGTAGCTGTCGTAGTAGGAGCTGCATTTGCAGTAGTAGGTGCTGCAGTTGCGGTTGTAGGTGCTGCAGTTGTCGTAGCAGGTGCTGCAGTTGTCGTAGCAGGTGCTGCAGTTGTCGTAGCAGGTGCTGCAGTTGTCGTAGCAGGTGCTGCAGTTGTCGTAGCAGGTGCTGCAGTTGTCGTAGTAGGTGCTGCAGTTGTCGTAGTAGGTGCTGCAGTTGTCGTAAAAGCTTCAGTTGTCGTTACAGGTGTTGCTGTTGTAGAGGTCGTAGGAGCTTCAGTTGTAGCTGTCGTAGTAGGAGCTGCATTTGCAGTAGTAGGTGCTGCAGTTGTGGTTGTAGGTACTGCAGTTGTCGTAGCAGGTGCTGCAGTTGTCGTTGTAGGTGCTGCAGTTGTCGTAGTAGGTGCTGCAGTTGTCGTAGGAGCTGCAGTTGTCGTTGCAGGTGTTGCTGTTGTAGAGGTCGTAGGAGCTTCAGTTGTAGCTGTCGTAGTAGTGGCTGCATTTGCAGTAGTAGGTGCTGCAGTTGTGGTTGTAGGTGCTGCAGTTGTGGTTGTAGGTGCTGCAGTTGTGGTTGTAGGTGCTGCAGTTGTGGTTGTAGGTGCTGCAGTTCTGGTTGTAGGTGCTGCAGTTGTCGTAGTAGGTGCTGCAGTTGTCGTAGTAGGTGCTGCAGTTGTTTTGGATGCTGCAGTTGTTGTTGTAGGTGCTGCAGAAGTAGTTGTTGTAAGAGCTACGGTTGTCGTAGTAGGAGCTGCAGTGGTCATAATAGGAGCTGCAGTGGTCGTAATAGGAGCTGCAGTGGTCGTAATAGGAGCTGCAGTGGTCGTAGTAGGAGCTGCAGTGGTCGTAATAGGAGCTGCAGTGGTCGTAATAGGAGCTGCAGTGGTCGTAATAGGAGCTGCAGTTGTCGTAGGAGCTGCAGTGGTCGTAATAGGTGCTGCAGTTGTCGTAGGTGGAGCTGCAGTGGTCGTAGTAGGAGCTGCAGTGGTCGTAGTAGGAGCTGCAGTGGTCGTAGTAGGAGCTGCAGTGGTCGTAGTAGGAGCTGCAGTGGTCGTAGTAGGAGCTGCAGTGGTCGTAGGAGGAGCTACAGTGGTCGTAATAGGAGCTACAGTGGTCGTAGTAGGAGCTGCAGTGGTCGTAGTAGGAGCTGCAGTGGTCGTAATAGGAGCTGCAGTGGTCGTAATAGGAGCTGCAGTGGTCGTAATAGGAGCTGCAGTTGTCGTAGGAGCTGCAGTTGTCGTAGTAGGTGCTGCAGTTGTCGTAGTAGGTGCTGCAGTTGTCGTAGTAGGTGCTGCAGTTGTCGTAGTAGGTGCTGCAGTGGTCGTAGTAGGTGCTGCAGTTGTCGTAGTAGGTCCTGCAGTTGTCGTAGTAGGTGCTGCAGTTGTCGTAGTAGGTGCTGCAGTTGTCGTAGTAGGTGCTGCAGTTGTCGTAGTAGGTGCTGCAGTTGTCGTAGTAGGTGCTGCAGTTGTCGTAGTAGGTGCTGCAGTTGTTTTGGATGCTGCAGTTGTTGTTGTAGGTGCTGCAGAAGTAGTTGTTGTAAGAGCTACGGTTGTCGTAGTAGGAGCTGCAGTGGTCATAATAGGAGCTGCAGTGGTCGTAATAGGAGCTGCAGTGGTCGTAATAGGAGCTGCAGTGGTCGTAGTAGGAGCTGCAGTGGTCGTAATAGGAGCTGCAGTGGTCGTAATAGGAGCTGCAGTGGTCGTAATAGGAGCTGCAGTTGTCGTAGGAGCTGCAGTGGTCGTAATAGGTGCTGCAGTTGTCGTAGGTGGAGCTGCAGTGGTCGTAGTAGGAGCTGCAGTGGTCGTAGTAGGAGCTGCAGTGGTCGTAGTAGGAGCTGCAGTGGTCGTAGTAGGAGCTGCAGTGGTCGTAGGAGGAGCTACAGTGGTCGTAATAGGAGCTACAGTGGTCGTAGTAGGAGCTGCAGTGGTCGTAGTAGGAGCTGCAGTGGTCGTAATAGGAGCTGCAGTGGTCGTAATAGGAGCTGCAGTGGTCGTAATAGGAGCTGCAGTTGTCGTAGGAGCTGCAGTTGTCGTAGTAGGTGCTGCAGTTGTCGTAGTAGGTGCTGCAGTTGTCGTAGTAGGTGCTGCAGTTGTCGTAGTAGGTGCTGCAGTGGTCGTAGTAGGTGCTGCAGTTGTCGTAGTAGGTCCTGCAGTTGTCGTAGTAGGTGCTGCAGTTGTCGTAGTAGGTGCTGCAGTTGTCGTAGTAGGTGCTGCAGTTGTCGTAGTAGGTGCTGCAGTTGTTGTAGGAGCTGCAGTTGACGTAGTAGGTGCTGCAGTTGTCATAGGAGCTGCAGTTGTCGTTGCAGGTGTTGCTGTTGTAGAGGTCGTAGGAGCTTCAGTTGTAGCTGTCGTAGTAGTGGCTGCATTTGCAGTAGTAGGTGCTGCAGTTGTGGTTGTAGGTGCTGCAGTTGTGGTTGTAGGTGCTGCAGTTGTGGTTGTAGGTGCTGCAGTTGTGGTTGTAGGTGCTGCAGTTGTGGTTGTAGGTGCTGCAGTTGTCGTAGTAGGTGCTGCAGTTGTCGTAGTAGGTGCTGCAGTTGTTTTGGATGCTGCAGTTGTTGTTGTAGGTGCTGCAGAAGTAGTTGTTGTAGGAGCTACAGTTGTCGTAGTAGGAGCTGCAGTGGTCGTAATAGGAGCTGCAGTGGTCGTAATAGGAGCTGCAGTGGTCGTAGTAGGAGCTGCAGTGGTCGTAATAGGAGCTGCAGTGGTCGTAATAGAAGCTGCAGTGGTCGTAGGAGCTGCAGTGGTCGTAGGAGCTGCAGTGGTCGTAATAGGTGCTGCAGTTGTCGTAGGTGCTGCAGTTGTCGTAGCAGGTGCTGCAGTTGTCGTAGCAGGTGCTGCAGTTGTCGTAGCAGGTGCTGCAGTTGTCGTAGCAGGTGCTGCAGTTGTCGTAGCAGGTGCTGCAGTGGTCGTAGTAGGTGCTGCAGTGGTCGTAGTAGGAGCTGCAGTGGTCGTAGTAGGAGCTGCAGTGGTCGTAGTAGGAGCTGCAGTGGTCGTAGTAGGAGCTGCAGTGGTCGTAGTAGGAGCTGCAGTGGTCGTAGTAGGAGCTGCAGTGGTCGTAGGAGGAGCTACAGTGGTCGTAATAGGAGCTACAGTGGTCGTAGTAGGAGCTGCAGTGGTCGTAGTAGGAGCTGCAGTGGTCGTAATAGGAGCTGCAGTGGTCGTAATAGGAGCTGCAGTGGTCGTAATAGGAGCTGCAGTTGTCGTAGGAGCTGCAGTTGTCGTAGTAGGTGCTGCAGTTGTCGTAGTAGGTGCTGCAGTTGTCGTAGTAGGTGCTGCAGTTGTCGTAGGAGCTTCAGTTGTCGTTACAGGTGTTGCTGTTGTAGAGGTCGTAGGAGCTTCAGTTGTAGCTGTCGTAGTAGGTGCTGCATTTGCAGTAGTAGGTGCTGCAGTTGTGGTTGTAGGTGCTGCAGTTGTCGTAGCAGGTGCTGCAGTTGTCGTAGGTGCTGTAGTTGTCGTAGGTGCTGCAGTTGTCGTAGGTGCTGCAGTTGTCGTAGGTGCTGCAGTTGTCGTAGGAGCTGCAGTTGTCGTTGCAGGTGCTGCAGTTGTCGTAGCAGGTGCTGCAGTTGTCGTAGCAGGTGCTGCAGTTGTCGTAGCAGGTGCTGCAGTTGTCGTAGTAGGTGCTGCAGTGGTCGTAATAGGAGCTGCAGTGGTCGTAGTAGGTGCTGCAGTTGTCGTAGTAGGTGCTGCAGTGGTCGTCGTAGGAGCTGCAGTTGTCGTAGTAGGTGCTGCAGTTGTCGTAGTAGGTGCTGCAGTTGTCGTAGTAGGTGCTGCAGTTGTCGTAGTAGGTGCTGCAGTTGTTTTGGATGCTGCAGTTGACGTAGTAGGTGCTGCAGTTGTCGTAGGAGCTGCAGTTGTCGTTGCAGGTGTTGCTGTTGTAGAGGTCGTAGGAGCTTCAGTTGTAGCTGTCGTAGTAGGAGCTGCATTTGCAGTAGTAGGTGCTGCAGTTGTGGTTGTAGGTGCTGCAGTTGTGGTTGTAGGTGCTGCAGTTGTCGTAGCAGGTGCTGCAGTTGTCGTAGCAGGTGCTGCAGTTGTCGTAGCAGGTGCTGCAGTTGTCGTAGCAGGTGCTGCAGTTGTCGTAGCAGGTGCTGCAGTTGTCGTAGTAGGTGCTGCAGTTGTCGTAGTAGGTGCTGCAGTTGTCGTAGTAGGTAGTGCAGTTGTCGTAGTAGGTGCTGCAGTTGTCGTAGTAGGTGCTGCAGTTGTCGTAGTAGGTGCTGCAGTTGTTTTGGATGCTGCAGTTGTTGTTGTAGGTGCTGCAGAAGTAGTTGTTGGAGCTACAGTTGTCGTAGTAGGAGCTGCAGTGGTCGTAATAGGAGCTGCAGTGGTCGTAGTAGGTGCTGCAGTTGTCGTAGTAGGTGCTGCAGTGGTCGTCGTAGAAGCTGCAGTTGTCGTAGTAGGTGCTGCAGTTGTCGTAGTAGGTGCTGCAGTTGTCGTAGTAGGTGCTGCAGTTGTTTTGGATGCTGCAGTTGACGTAGTAGGTGCTGCAGTTGTCGTAGGAGCTGCAGTTGTCGTTGCAGGTGTTGCTGTTGTAGAGGTCGTAGGAGCTTTAGTTGTAGCTGTCGTAGTAGGTGCTTCAGATGTGGTTGTCGTAGTAGGAGCTGCATTTGCTGTAGTAGGAGCTGCAGTTGTGGTTGTAGGTGCTGCAGTTGTGGTTGTAGGTGCTGCAGTTGTGGTTGTAGGTGCTGCAGTTGTGGTTGTAGGTGCTGCAGTTGTCGTAGTAGGTGCTGCAGTTGTCGTAGTAGGTGCTGCAGTTGTTTTGGATGCTGCAGTTGTTGTTGTAGGTGCTGCAGAAGTAGTTGTTGTAGGAGCTACAGTTGTCGTAATAGGAGCTGCAGTGGTCGTAGTAGGAGCTGCAGTGGTCGTAATAGGAGCTGCAGTGGTCGTAATAGAAGCTGCAGTTGTCGTAGGAGCTGCAGTTGTCGTAGGAGCTGCAGTGGTCGTAATAGGTGCTGCAGTTGTCGTAGGTGCTGCAGTTGTCGTAGCAGGTGCTGCAGTTGTCGTAGCAGGTGCTGCAGTTGTCGTAGCAGGTGCTGCAGTTGTCGTAGCAGGTGCTGCAGTTGTCGTAGCAGGTGCTGCAGTGGTCGTAGCAGGTGCTGCAGTGGTCGTAATAGGAGCTGCAGTGGTCGTAGTAGGAGCTGCAGTGGTCGTAGTAGGAGCTGCAGTGGTCGTAGTAGGAGCTGCAGTGGTCGTAGTAGGAGCTGCAGTGGTCGTAGTAGGAGCTGCAGTGGTCGTAGGAGGAGCTACAGTGGTCGTAATAGGAGCTGCAGTGGTCGTAATAGGAGCTGCAGTTGTCGTAGGAGCTGCAGTGGTCGTAGTAGGTGCTGCAGTTGTCGTAGGAGCTGCAGTTGTCGTAGTAGGTGCTGCAGTTGTCGTAGGAGCTGCAGTTGTCATAGCAGGTGTTGCTGTTGTAGAGGTCGTAGGAGCTTCAGTTGTAGCTGTCGTAGTAGGAGCTGCATTTGCAGTAGTAGGAGCTGCAGTTGCGGTTGTAGGTGCTGCAGTTGTCGTAGCAGGTGCTGCAGTTGTCGTAGCAGGTGCTGCAGTTGTCGTAGCAGGTGCTGCAGTTGTCGTAGCAGGTGCTGCAGTTGTCGTAGCAGGTGCTGCAGTTGTCGTAGTAGGTGCTGCAGTTGTTTTGGATGCTGCAGTTGTTGTTGTAGGTGCTGCAGAAGTAGTTGTTGTAGGAGCTACAGTGGTCGTAGTTGGAGCTGCAGTGGTCGTAATAGGAGCTGCAGTGGTCGTAATAGGAGCTGCAGTGGTCGTAGGAGCTGCAGTGGTCGTAGGAGCTGCAGTGGTCGTAGGAGCTGCAGTGGTCGTAGGAGCTGCAGTGGTCGTATGAGCTGCAGTGGTCGTAGGAGCTGCAGTGGTCGTAGTAGGTGCTGCAGTGGTCGTAGTAGGTGCTGCAGTGGTCGTAGTAGGTGCTGCAGTTGTCGTAGTAAGTGCTGCAGTTGTCGTAGTAGGTGCTGCAGTTGTCGTAGTAGGTGCTGCAGTTGTCATAGGAGCTGCAGTTGTCGTAGTAGGTGCTGCTGTTGTAGAGGTCGTAGGAGCTTCAGTTGTAGCTGTCGTAGTAGGTGCTGCAGTTGTCGTAGTAGGTGCTGCAGTTGTCATAGTAGGTGCTGCAGTTGTCGTAGCAGGTGCTGCAGTGGTCGTAATAGGAGCTGCAGTGGTCGTAGTAGGAGCTGCAGTGGTCGTAGTAGGTGCTGCAGTGGTCGTAGTAGGAGCTGCAGTGGTCGTAGTAGGGGCTGCAGTGGTCGTAGTAGGAGCTGCAGTGGTCGTAGGAGGAGCTACAGTGGTCGTAATAGGAGCTACAGTGGTCGTAGTAGGAGCTGCAGTGGTCGTAGTAGGAGCTGCAGTGGTCGTAATAGGAGCTGCAGTGGTCGTAATAGGAGCTGCAGTGGTCGTAATAGGAGCTGCAGTTGTCGTAGGAGCTGCAGGGGTCGTAGTAGGTGCTGCAGTTGTCGTAGGAGCTGCAGTTGTCGTTGCAGGTGTTGCTGTTGTAGAGGTCGTAGGAGCTTCAGTTGTAGCTGTCGTAGTAGGAGCTGCATTTGCAGTAGTAGGAGCTGCAGTTGCGGTTGTAGGTGGTGCTGCAGTTGTGCAGTTGTCGTAGCAGGTGCTGCAGTTGTCGTAGCAGGTGCTGCAGTTGTCGTAGCAGGTGCTGCAGTTGTCGTAGTAGGTGCTGCAGTTGTTTTGGATGCTGCAGTTGTTGTTGTAGGTGCTGCAGAAGTAGTTGTTGTAGGAGCTACAGTGGTCGTAGTTGGAGCTGCAGTGGTCGTAATAGGAGCTGCAGTGGTCGTAATAGGAGCTGCAGTTGTCGTAGGAGCTGCAGTTGTCGTAGGAGCTGCAGTTGTCGTAGGAGCTGCAGTTGTCGTAGGAGCTGCAGTTGTCGTAGGAGCTGCAGTGGTCGTAGGAGCTGCAGTGGTCGTAGGAGCTGCAGTGGTCGTAGGAGCTGCAGTGGTCGTAGGAGCTGCAGTGGTCGTAGGAGCTGCAGTGGTCGTATGAGCTGCAGTGGTCGTAGGAGCTGCAGTGGTCGTAGTAGGTGCTGCAGTGGTCGTAGTAGGTGCTGCAGTGGTCGTAGTAGGTGCTGCAGTTGTCGTAGTAGGTGCTGCAGTTGTCGTAGTAGGTGCTGCAGTTGTCGTAGTAGGTGCTGCAGTTGTCGTAGGAGCTGCAGTTGTCGTAGTAGGTGCTGCTGTTGTAGAGGTCGTAGGAGCTTCAGTTGTAGCTGTCGTAGTAGGTGCTGCAGTTGTCGTAGTAGGTGCTGCAGTTGTCGTAGTAGGTGCTGCAGTTGTCGTAGTAGGTGCTGCAGTTGTCGTAGTAGGTGCTGCAGTTGTCGTAGTAGGTGCTGCAGTTGTCGTAGTAGGTGCTGCAGATGTAGTTGTTGTAGGAGCTACAGTTGCTGTTGTGTGAGATACAGTTGTTGGCGTAGGGATTTCAGTTGTAGATGTTGTAGTAGGAGCTGCAGTTGTGGTCGAATCTCCATGTGTAATCCAGCAAAAGAACACTGGGATTTTTAAGATGAATGGTTAAGGTGTTTTGTCATGCATAATTTAATGTTTCCAAGATTACCCTTCATAATCATGGTGCAGGTTTTATATCTTCATATTTAATAAATAATTATCATTTGTAGCTACACAAATTAAATTATGAAATAAATCCCTTGATTGTATAATACCATATTGATATTAGTACACTTGAGTTGTATTCTATGTTTGTTTTCAGGATGGCACATTTTTCATTACAGTAGTGTGGTAATATAATTCAAGTAATATACAGCAGTGTGATAATGTTTACCGCTTACAATTTAGTCATTTTCCTTTTTTATATTTTGGAAATGTATTTAATCGAGGTGAGACATTTGACAGTAGACTAGGCAACATGTAAAATTGCCCCCATGAAATGTCAAAATAAACATATTTGTAAAAAATCCAATGCATTGTACAGTAACATCATATGCAAAGAATATGTACATCATTGCTATTTATTATAATTACATGATCTAAATGTATATGGTCTAGTCTTGCCTTTTTGGTTGGTAATATTTTTATTAATACACGGGTTGGCATGAAGTTAGTATAAACTGAGTTAGAAATTAAATGAATGAAATTCAGTGTACTACATACCCATGGTGATAAAAGTAGCTGTCAGTTTATGTGTCTTCATTTTGATACAGTTGTTTTCTGAATAGGAAGAAAAATATAAATGTTTTTGACAGGTCATATGAACCACTATTAATGTACAACGGTGGATTCCATTCAATGTAATGTGTAACTTGGTAAGGAAATATATGCACTTGTAAGTGCATATAACTCATGTAAGTGTGCCAGACCAAGAGGTGTAAATAATTATGCATTCAAGACATCTCAGTGAATAAAAGTGTTCTATACTTTTTCATGGAGTAACTTGTGTAGAATAGCAGAAAAAATAAGGCAACAAAATGCATAAGCTTTGCAATTGTGTGTAAACATGGATTTATACATCCTAGTGAAATTATACAGTAAATGCAGATTAGTATTGCATTTTTTCCATGAGAAATCAGCCATTTACTGCATCACTTCAATCATGTTACTTCATAAAAGAGGATAAGTCATTTCAAGTGTTCGAACAGTCTGCCAGCAATTCACTCTGAATCCTACGTATACATATTCTGTGAAAGTAATAGGCGTAGTTCATCAAAAAGTTATGTTTTTTTTTAAACATAATACATCAAATAATATAGTAAAACCCACATTAGTGTTGCATTTTTACAAGAGAAATCTGCCTTTTACTGCCTGAAAAGCATATGCTAAAATAAAGCTGACTAATCCAATTTGTGTCATTCATTATGACAGCACAAGACATGGTTATTGTATTCTTATAAAGAAGTCAGGAGGATAAATAATTATACGTAATATCCTCTCACACATAGCAATACTGTAAGGCAAATCAATTATTTTAAAAGGATTGCACATCCATCCATCATGCGGATGAATGGACATCACTTACAGTGCCTTCAGAAAGTATTCATACCTCTTTACTTTTTCCACATTTTGTTGTGTTACAGCCTGAATTTAAAATTAATTTTGACATAATAATACCCCATAATGCCCTCACACACATAATACCTCATAATGCCAAAATGGAATTCTATTTTTAGTAATTTTTACAAATTCATTAAAAATGAAAAGCTGTAAATTGCTTGAGTAAATAAGTATTCAACCTCTTTGTTATGCCAAGCCTGAAATATGCTTTACAAGTCAAATAAGTTGCACGGACTCACTATGTGTGCAATAATAGTTTTTAACATGATTTCTGAATGACTACTTCCTCTATGTACCCCACACATACAATTATCTGTAAGGTCCCTCAGTCAAGCAGTGAATTTCAAACACAGATTAAACCACAAAGACTGGGAAGGTTTTCCTATGCCTTGCAAAGAAGGGCACCTATTGGTATAAAAAAAGCAGACATTGAATATCCTTTTTATCATGTTGACATTTTAATTATACTTTGGATGGTGTATCAAAACACCCAGTCACTACAAAGATACAGTCTTCCTTCCTGACTCATTTGACGGAGAGGAGGGAAACCGCTCAGGGATATCACCATGAGGACAATGGAGACTTTAAAACAGCTACAGAGTTTGTTGGCTGTGATAGGGAAAAACTGAGGCAGGATCAACAACATTGCAGATACTCCACAATACTAACCTAATTGACAGAGTGAAAAGAAGAAAGTCTGTACAGAATACATATATTCCAAAGCAGGCATTCTGTATGCAACAAGGCAATTAAAGTAATAATACAAAAAGAAAATGTGGCAAAGCAATTCACTTTTTGTCCTGAATATTATTTGTTATGTGTGGGGCAAATCCAAAACAACACACTACTGAGTACCACTCTCCATATTTTCAAGCATAATGGTGGCTGCATCATGTTATGGGTATGCTTGTAATTGTTAAGGAATGGGGAGTTATTCAAGATTTTAAAAAGTCGGACTGGAACTAAGCACAGACAAAATCCTAGAGGAGGACCTGGTTCAGTCCACTTTCCACCAGATACTGGGAGATGAATTCACCTTTCATCAACATAATAACCTAAAACACATGGCCAAATCTACAGTGGAGTTGCTTACCAAACAGACAGTGAATGTTCCTGAGCCGCCAAGTTACAGTTTTGACTTAAATCTACTTGGAAATGTATGACAAGGCCTAAAAATGGTTGTCTAGCAATAATCAATAACTAAATTGGACAGAGCTTGAAGAATTTTCAAAAAGATAATGGGCAAATGTTGCACAATCCAGGTGCAGAAAGCTCTTACAGACTTACCCAGAAAGACTCAAAGCTGTAATCGCTGCCAAAGGTGCTTCTACAAAGTATTTACTCAGGGGTGTGAATACTTATGTAAATGTAGCTATAACACAGCAAAGTCAAGGGTATGAATACTTTTTGAATGCACTGTAAATCATGTAACCATTACTTCATAAAAGAGAAAGTAATTACACATTTTCAAATCGTCTGCCAACAATTCACTCAATCCTATACATATTCAGTGACAGAATAGAAGTTGTAGTTTAGCAAAACTGTAAAGGTGTTCACATATAACACATACATGATAACCATAATCTTCATAGTTTCAATGTTTTTGCATACATGATACATTTTGGATTTTGATCCTTATTTATAAGAACATTTTACCTTGTAATATTTGTTTGTAATTCTATGTTTTTTTACTGTGAGCAAATATATATTTGTTTTAAATCAAAGCTTGTCCATGTATATATTCCATTATACAGTAAAGATTATTACTTACCTACAGCAAACACTTCAATGCCAGCCTCTTTTTTCTGTAATTTCTCCAAATATCAATTGAGGAAGGTCTTGGTTAATGACAATAAACAATCACAATATCTAGCTTATATCTACTTTAAAATCTCATTATCTGTCTAGTTATGTTAGCTATTTCAAGCTTACAAGTGAACTGTTCATATGTATACTGTCATGTCAATGTATTTCTAGTTTCTATTTATATTACTATAGGGCTGGTTTGACGCCACAAGTTGTTTGTCTTTCAGGTGATGTAATATTTTCGCAGGCACAAAAGACAATAAGGTTGATGAAAAAAGGGAGGGACAATGGATGGGACAATGGACGGGCAGAGGAATGCATGTGAGTTGTATTTAGGTTAATAATGCTTTCATTTTTTCCCCAGTGACTGACGTGGTATGGAAAACTGGTTATGTGTTCTGACAAAATGTTTGGGGAGAGACAAAAGATCGTCTGAAAAAAGGGAGGGTAAAAAGAAGGGCAGGTTTATCTGTTTGAGAGTAAAATAGCAGTGTTGTTGCTTATTAATTTTTTAATAAGTAATTTTAAAGGCTGGCATTTTTTAATTACTTATTGTATTGAAAATTGGTCAGGTGACAATATACATTTTCTATAGCCAGAAACCTGCTTCATTGCAATTAATCGACTTAACTTTTGAGCCATACATTTTATTTAGTCACTGGCTAAAGTAAGCAATCAGCTTTTTTCTATTTAACAGTCCACCACTCACACACCTGATACTTCACATATCTTTTTACATAACATATCTGTTTCTTTTGAAGGTAGATTCAGTTTATGAATCTCTAACAAAAGAGATGTCAAGATATGTTGTAATCAGCTGGTAACTGTGATTGAAGGTCACAATGACTCCACATGGTGAGACCAACAATGGAGGAAATCATCTTGGATTCCTGATTTCTGGCTTTATGGGGAGTTGGACTTCATTAATTGTATTAATAAAAATAATATATTTGTAATGCAATTTTTCCCAGATGCTCAAATAATTTAACAATGATTACTTACACTGAAGAATGTTGACATCTAACCGTTCGTTTGTGCCTTCTGAAAGGCAAGGGGGAAAATGCATTAAAAAAAACAAAAGGAATTTCTGAATTTCAATGTTTTGGTGTGCGACATACCCTTTATTTTTTGGACTTCACAGTTAATATATTTGGAGAAATTAATATAAATCTGTATCTTGTGGCTGAATAACATTTTTATTTATTTAAAGACATATAGTATTTCAGTATTTCAGCAGTTTAACCACTCAGAACTTGTCAACAATCTCATAAGCAGTACAATGACCAATTTCCGTGCTGTAAATCAAAGGAAATGGAGAGTTGGACTGAGGAGGAGAAACAGGGAAGGGGCTGAGGTTCTGTCCTCTGATGCTCACGCTGCTGCTCCTTGGACCAACTTTAGGCTCAGGAGTTGGTTTCTCTTGAACAGAAAGTTCCACTTGACGAAGAATGTCCTCTGTTGGTATGTTAATGTTAAACATTAACTCAACATGTCTAATTGTTACTGTCTCACGACTTCTTGACTAATAAGGACTGTGGCCCTGGATGTATTTGTGGGCTTTTCAGTTATACTTGCTAGGTGTAAACACAACACAGGTTTTAGAAAGTATGTTTCTCTTCAAAGGTGTGATTTTCACAGAGACAGTGCTGTGACCGTGCGGCTCAACAATGTGAAAAGCCCCTTATAGGTTTTACAACTTTAGCCTGGCCAAAATTGGTTTCAGAATCATATACAGGATATACAGGATATTCCCTAAAACTTAACCAGTCAGGTGCATTTATAACCTTTATTTATACTATTGTACTATCAAAATTGTGCAGATGCATGCCGTTACACCTCTGTGAAGTGGATTATTTAAAAAAAAAAAAAAAACGTCCATCCTGCTTATACGACGGATACTTGCCGTAAACTTAACTAACACATGTACTGGTAGAAGTGTATTCAGTTTAGAGAACATCTGTTGTCATCTTGCAGAGAGCAAAATCCCCAGTCAGAGCATGTTGGCAAGTAGTCTCGGGTGTCAATGTTTTGACCAGTATTTTTTGGCACACATCCCAACTAACAATTTGCATTGACCCAATCATAACAACTTATATTTATCAGATGTGAATTGTACAACTTACTCTTACACTTAACATTCTTTGAACTGTGATTTCATGTTTCTGATTTATTGTTGTCTTGGGTGTTGCTGTCCACCAATAACTCCACTGTTCTGTGACTAGCCACACCCTAAACAATCATGGTTTGTCATTCGATGACATATCATAAGATGGCATGTTTTTTTAAAGAGTTGTATCACTCCCTGACGTCTCCCTGACGTCTCGTATGACGTTGAAAGGTGTTTGAGTTTCTTTTAGAATCTGTTCTATTGAACATACCTCTACATCCATAACAAGGAACATCCTCCTTGTTTTATGTTTGAATGACATGGAAGATGGTATTAGTGCATAGTTTATAATATTATTTAGTAGATTATTTTATCAAAAGCAACATACAGTAGAGCATGCATACATTTTTGTCTGGCTGATTCCTGAGGGAACCAAACATACAACCCTGGCATTGCAAGTGCTGCACTCTACAAAATGGTACATAATGGCCCTTTGAAAACTTTTAATGCTAGTTTTCATCAATTCAGACATGTAAGATTGTATTTTCAAAGTATTTGGACCGAGCCTATATGGTGAGCTCAAAAGTATTGGGACAGTGACAATTTTGTTGTTTTGGCTCTGTACTCCAGCACTTTGGATTTCAAATGATACAATGACTATCAGGTTAGTGTAGATTGTCACCTTTAATTTGAAGGTATTATTATCCATATCAGTTAAACTACAGTCCCCCCCCATTTTAGGGAACTAGAAGTATTAGGACAAATTCACTTATATGTGTATTAGGGTATTAAAAGGTTTAGCATTTTGTTTCATGCAATGATTACATCATTGTTCTATGATTTTGTATTTTGTATGTGTTGGGACGGGTATGGTTCTCAATCAGGGACAGCTGTCTATCGTTGTCTGTGATTGAGAACCATACTTAGGTAGCCTTTTTTCCCACCTATATTTGTGGGTAGTTGTCCATGTTTAGTTGCCTGTGAGCACTACGTTGGCTTCACGTTTCGTTTGGATGTTTATTGTTTTGTTGGCGACATCGTTAAATAAAGAAGTATGTACGCTCACAACGCTGCGCTTTGGTCCACTGTTTCCACCATAGGCGATCGTGACAATAGTCAAATTCTAGATTAGAGAAAATACATAACGTGCTATTGGTGAAATGCATGATGTCAATATAGGATGAAAGATTGGTGATATTTATTTTATTTGTAGAGGTAATTCAACGACAATTACCCAAATACTAGTTGGCAGAGGTGATTCAGGGTTAATCATCTAATTATATTTGTAGAGGTAATTAATAAAGGTTTGATTGATTTACATAAAGATATTGTCTAATTGCTGATTTCACCAGTGAGCCTATGATTGACAAGGAAGAAGGAATGAACCTCAACAGGGACATCCGGGATGACTCGGAGGCGAGGTGGAATCCCTGGACGTGCGAGCGAAATTGAATTTCCTCTCCATCTGTCGTTCCCGCAATCGCCCATAGATGCAGATGGTCAAAGCGATGAGGGAGTCAAGATCCGTGGGTAACTCCTGAGCAGCAAGCTCGTCCTTAACCTCCCCCGAGACACCATGCAGGAACATGTCGAACAGTGCTTCCTGGTTCCACGCACTCTCCGCTGCCAACGTGCGGAAATCCACTGCATAGTAGGCCACTCTGCAAGCATCCTGCCGGAGCTGAATTAGCTTCTCTCCTGGAGAACGGGGCATCAAAAACCTTCCTCACCTCTCCTACAAACCCCTCCTGACTCACGCACATGGCTGGCTGTTGTTTCCATACGGCAGTAGCCCAGGTGAGAGCCCTCCCAAACATAAGTGTGAGGAGGTAGGCTAGTGTGAGAGCAAAATTGCAAGATTATGTTATAATACTAATATTGCATGAAATGATTGTTTTATGCAACAGAATAGAGGGTTCTTAGAACTATTGTATCTGTGTGAACTGAAAGTGGGCCTTGGGGAGATAACACTGACAGATTTACGATCTTTTGGGTGATAAAACCTAAAGAGACCGCATTCCAGAGTTAATGTTTCTGTTCTATATTGTACCAGTGAGAGATGACTCCAGGGACAGATCTTGGTCTCTACACAAAGATAACTGTTTTTACAGCAGATACTGTCTGCTGTGAATTATAAGCATCTTTCATTCAAATCTTAACCGTGTGACCCATTCCATACATCTGTTGTTCGTCATGTAGACTGAAAGGGGTGTATCTTGGTTATAAAATACCTTTGTACTTTTATCTCGGGCTCTCAACAAATCATCTGAGGGTCGTCGACCAGCCATCATTATCGTAGAGCACTCAATCGATTCACTTTATATGTGTGTCTTGTATTGACCTGCTCCCTTATTAATTTATAACTTGTGTGATAAGTATGTCTCTCCTCATTTGCTTGTAAATAAATTAACCACCACACTATTTTGGAGTGATCTGAGGGGAAGGAGGAGGGCTGAAGCTCGAAAATGAAGGAACACTGAGCTAAAAACGCCCGACAGGTGCTCGGCTCTCCATTAAAGCGTTCTGGGGGAGGTAAATTGGGCTCCCGGGAAGGTGGAGTCGTCGGTGGTGCGGCGCTGCTAACCGCTGAGTTACTGAGCGGCGGTGGGGTTACCACCATGGCAGGCTGCCCCCCAGAAAACCAGTGTAATTGCTCCAGCAGCATGTACTATCAGGTATGAAGGTAAGACCCAGATGCGGACAACGTCAAATTAACAATGGTTTAATAATAATAATAATCCAACATGGGCAGGCAATAGACAGGTCAAGGCAGGCAGGTGTCAGTAAACCAGAGGTAGGGCGACGGTACCGGACGGCAGGCAGGGTCAGGGGCAGGCAGAGAGGTTAGGCAGGCGTGCTCAGAGTCAGGACAGGCAAGGATCAAAACCAGGAGGGTGAGGAAAAAGAGTGACTGGGAAAATCAGGAGCTGAGGCAAAAACACTGGTTGACTTGACAAACAAGACAAAATGGCAACAGACAAACAGAGAACACAGGTATAAATACACAGGGGATAATGAGGAAGATGGGTGACACCTGGAGGGGGGTGGAGACAATCGCAAAGACAGGTGAAACAGATCAGGGTGTGACAACACTGGGTGCAATATGGATCAAGTTACATACCTCCATCAAAGTTTAACAACTATTTGGTTGGATGCTGCGTTACCATGCGTGACCATGTGACCAGGTTTGTGGTCACTTAGAAATGTTCTTGTTTTTGAAATAACAGCACAATAAAATAACATCAAATTGATCAGAAATACAGTGAAGACATGTTAATGTTGTAAATGACTATTGTAGCTTGAAACGGCAGTTTTTTTAATGGAAAATCTACATAGGTGTACAGAGGCCCATTATCAGCAACCATCACTCCTGTGTTCCAATGGCACGTTGTGTTAGCCTATAAAAATTATAAACTTGGATTTGCTAATTGATCATTAGAAAACCCTTTTCCCATCATGTTAGCACAGCTGAAAACTGTTGTTCTGATTAAGAAGCAATAAAACTGGCCTTCTTTACACTAGTTGAGTATCTGGAGCATCAGCATTTGTGGGTTCGATTACAGGCTCAAAATGGCTAGAAACAAAGAACTTTCTTCTGAAACTCATCAGTCTATTCTTGTTCTGAGAAATTGCCAAGAGCTGAAGATCTCATACATCTCTGTGTACTACTCCCTACACAGAACAGCGCAAACTGAGTGGGAGGCCCAGGTGCACAAATGAGCAAGAGGACAAGTACATTAGTGTCTCTAGTTTGAGAAACAGACGCCTCACAAGTCCTCAACTGGCAGCTTCATTAAATAGTACCCGCAAAACACCAGTCTCAACGTCAACAGTGAAGAGGTGACTCCGGGATGCTGGCGTTCTAGGCAGAAATGCAAAGTAAAAGCCATATCTCAGACTGGTCAATAAAAATAAAAGATTAAGATGGGCAAAAGAACACAGACATTGGACAGAGAACATTTGGAAAAAAGTGTGAAGAGGCGATTTTCTAATGATGTCAAGCAAAGAGGCACTGAGTTTGAAGGTAAGCTTTGAAATACGTCCACATGTACATCTCCAATTGACTCAAATTATGTCAATTAGCCTATCAGAAGCTTCTAAAGCCATGACATTATTTTCTGGAATTTTCCAAGATGTTTAAATGCACAATCAACTTAGTGTATGTAAACTTCTGACCCACTGGAATTGTGATACAGCGAATTATAAGTGAAATAATCTGTCTGTAAACAATTGTTGCAAAAATGACTTGTGTCATGCACAAAGAAGATGTCCTAACCGACATGCCAAAACAATAGCTGGTTAAGAAGAAATGTGTGGAGTGGTGGAAAACTAGTTTTATTGACTCCAACCTAAGTGTATGTAAACTTCTGACTTCAACTGTATTCATACAGTACCAGTCAAACGTTTGGAGACACCTACTCATTCAAGGGTGTTTCTTTATTTTTACTATTTTCTACATTGTATAATAATAGTGAAGGCATCAAAACTAAGAAATAACATATGGAATCATATAGTAACCAAAAAAGTGTTAAATAAATCAAAATATGTTTTATATTTGAGATTCCTTAAAGTAACCACCCTTTGCCTTGATGACAGTTTCGCACATTCTTGACATTCTCTCAGCCAGCGTCATGAGGTAGTCACCTGGAATGCTTTTTAATTAACAGGTGTGCCTTGTTAAAAGTTCATTTGTGGAATTTATTTCCTTCTTAATGCGTTTGAGCCAATCAATTAAGTTGTGACAAGGAAGGGGTGGTATACAGAAGATAGCCCTATTTGGTAATAGACCAAGTCCATATTATGGCAAGAACAGCTCAATTAAGCAAAGAGAAACGACAGTCCATCATTACTTTAAGACATGAAGGTCAGTCAATGAGGAAAATATCAAGAACTTTTACATTTTCTTCAACTGCAGTCGCAAAATCATCTAGCGCTATAATGAAACTGGCTCTCATGAGGACCACCACATGAAAGGAAGACTCAGAGTTACCTCTGCTGCAAAGGATGCTCATTAGAGTTACCAGCCTCAGAAATTGCAGCCCAAATAAATGCTTCACAGAGTTCAAGTAACAGATACATCACAACTTCAACTGTTCAGAGGAGACTGCGTTTATCAAAACTTCACGGTCAAAACCACTACTAAAGGACACCAATAAGAAGAAGAGTCTAGCTTGGGCCAAGAAACACGAGCAATGGACATTAGGCCGGTGAAAATCGGTCCATTGGTCTGATGTGTCCAAATTTGAGATTTTTGGTTCCAACTGCCGGGTCTTTGTGAGACACAGAATACATGAACAGATTATCTCCGGTGTGGGGGTGCTTTGGTGGTGACACTGTCTGTGATTTATTTATAATTCAAAGCACACAACCCGCATTGCTACCACATCATTCTTCAGGGGTGTTGTGTTCATGGGAAACACTGTTTTGTCACTGCACTTTCTTCATCATTAGTTCCAACATGCCCATCATCTTATCTGGCTGCTGCTGTGCGTGTTAAACCAAGGCAGGAGTTACGGAACTATATGGAATGTGATACTGTTGACTTTGAGTAGGAGTAGGAGCAAAAGAGGAGTGTGAGGCATGACGTTTTTCATTGTTAACTTGGTTGTGTGACACTGGAACATTGTCGTGCAGAGCAATGACATGGCTCTTTGTTTGTTTAACCTCACTAGGGTATGTGGGATGCTAGCGTCCCACCTGGCCAACATCCATTGAAATTGCAGAGCTCATTATAAAAATTCAAGTGTTATACATAGGTTTAAAGATTAACTTTTTTTCCTGTTAATCCAACCACGGTGTCAGATTTCAAAAAGGCTTTACAGCGAAAGCATACCATGCGATTATCTGAGAACAGCGCCCAGCAGACAAATCATTACAAACAGTAACCAGCCAAGTAGAAGAGTTACAAGTCAGAAATAGAGATAAAATTAATCACTTACCTTTGATGATCTTCATATGGCTGCACTCAGAAGACATTCATTTACTCAATAAATGTTCGTTTTGATCGATAAAATCTCTCTTTATTATATCCAAAAACCTCCGTTTTGTTTGCGCGTTTTCTTCAGTAATCCACAGACTCAAACGCAGTCACAACAGGCAGACGGAAAATCCAAAGAGTATCCGTAAAGTTTGTAGAAACATGTCAAACGATGTTTATAATCATACCTAAGGTTGTTTTTAGCCTAAATAATCGATAATATTTCAACCGGACAATAACGTCGTCAATATAAAAGGTAAACAATAAAGGGGCACTCTCGGTCGTGCGCATGAAAAAGCTCTGGGCCACTGCAGTGTCCACTGGTCTTACTCCCTAATTTTTCAGAATACAAGCCTGAAACAATTTCTGAAGACTGTTGACATCTAGGCATAGGAAGTGCAATTTCAGTCCTAAGTCAATGGATACTGTAAAGGCATTCAATAGAAAACTACAAAATTATAAAAAATCCTACTTCCTGGATGGATTTTTCTCAGGCTTTCGCCCGCCAAATCAGTTATGTTATACTCACAGACATTATTTTAACAGTTTTGGAAACTTCGGAGTGTTTTCTATCCAAATCTACCAATTATATGCATATCCTAGCTTCTGGGCCTGAGTAGCAGGCAGTTTACTTTGGGCACGCTTTTCATCCAAAATTCCAAATGCTGCCCCCTACCATAGTGAAGTTAACGCTGCTTTGTTTCATTAAGGCTCTCTGCTCTCTCTGGTACTCGTCTATCCTCACCTGAACGTCTCTGGAGTGCTTTGCAGCTCATGAAGTTCTTTGCAGCTGAACCTGCAGGAGAGCTCAGGATCAGGGCAATGTTTCACAAACATGTGGGCCACTTGCTGACATTAGTTTTCCATCTTCCCACCCTGTCTGCGTAAACACTCATCAGCTAAATCCGCTGCTTTTTTGAGCTTGATCCAGTAGACTACCGGATCCTCCCTCAGTTTGGGCTTCGTAGAGTAGAAATCTTCAACTGGGTGACATAATGACATGTCACTAAAATAGGAGGATTGGAAAGATTAGATTTGAGTTCTGTTTCACATCCAACGACTCGTCACTCCTCAAGCCTATCTTCACTACATCCCTAGCTTTTCCCATCAACCTGCTCATGATCTCTTCCACTTGATCAGGCACCTCACATCTTTGCTTTTTCAAATAGTCTGTTGTCAGATCAACCCACTCTTGTACTGTGTACTTGTCAGAGCTGTCACCTCTGAACACTCTGGGTTCTCTCTCGGACTTGACGTGGACTGTCACATGTCGAACTGGTGGAACTTCATGTCTTACTGAATCAGTTGCTGACATTTCTCTTTGTGGTGTACTGTGGAACTCACCACTCGCATCTATGGCTCCTGCTGACGTCAATCTGGCTACTATGGAGTCACCTATCTGCACTCTATACTGGCCTACCATGTCAATAAGGTGTAGTATGGCATCTGTATCGCTACTGGGTGTGGACGTGTGTGAACCTCCTCTCAAAAATGGACCAATAGGATAAAAACCTTGGCTCTGACCTCGCCCCTGTGGCGGAAGAATCAGAATTAGTTGTGTAACATAGATAATTAAGATGTCTTATCTGCATAATATGCTTATGTGATATACTTGTTATTAGAATGTATCCCTTCGGACTCTGGTGTTGGCAGTTGCACTTCTTCCCTCAGCTGGGGCTCAGTCACCTGGGGCCCAGAGAGGGGAGAGGTCAGGCTTGTCTTTCACATGTCCCTGGTGCTATGCAGACTATCAGAAAGGGAAGAGGACAGGAGGGAACATTGTCTTCATATGTGAATGTGTCTTTACCTATTCTTAAACCATGTGAAGGGATGATGTGATTAATGGGGAACCAATTACTTGTCTCCACAATGTCTGTGCGCCAGTCACTCCCTCCCTTAGCATTTGGGGATGTGTGTTGTAGTGTCTGGAACCATTGTATGTCATCTCTGATGTTGCACTTATCCTGGGATAGTGTATGACCTAGAGGCTCACTACCCTCAGTGAGCTTGTCCAGGAGTGGGGTCAAGAAGGAGTTTTACTTGAGATGGGAGTATCTGGAGTTGACAATTGATTTATGCCATTGGATGAGTTGGTGTTTTTGTGTTCTGAAGTACCAGGGACGAGATTGGAACCTCGTCTTAGGGGCCAAACTGAACGATAATTTATAGCGAATGCTATCTGGCTACGGGATTGTTAAAGGAATTTAATTCCTATATGTTCATCAACCAATACAATTAAAACACTCTGCCCATTCAAAATCATTTGTAAGATACTTATTTGCATAAAATGGACAGGAACCAGTCTCAAAATCAATCAATCAATAGTGTTTATTCTCGAGAGTACTGATCATAGTACAATTTACATCAGGTTATATAATAAAAATTACGTCATAGGTTTTAAAATGTCCTTTCCTCCTCTCGGATACAATGGCAATATAGTTCACAAACCTTCTCACATTGTCTGCCACCTGTTAAACAATCTACTACTAGCCCAAGGTCTCTCCCCTCGCTGGGTAGAGACAGAATGTCCTGTAGGGAACACAGCATTCCAGCCGGTCTGACGATAGCTCCATTCGTTTCTAACAAGGAACAGAAAGTCCTTGTTCTAATTCTTGACTAAAACTACACACATTATATTCAGTATTATGATTATAATAAGATTCATACATCCATACAGTAACATAGTAGTATTCTGTTTAGTTATAGTTCTAAGTTAAATGTATACATAATTTAGTCATTATTCATAAAAATCCCATAACATATATACTCCTTTCTCATTTAAAAAGTCTCACCTTGTGACCCGTTCAAAACATCTGTGGTTTGTTATGTCGACTAGGGGGTGGATCTTTGCTATAAAAGATCTCAGTAGCCTTTGTGTTGCCGCTCTCTACGAATCATCAAAGAGACGGTGATTCGTCGACAAGCCATTGCTTTTGCAAAGCTCTCACTATTAAATATTTTGTTTAAGTATAACTCTGACTTGTGTGATAAGTTTGTCTTTCCTCATTTGATAGTAAAGAAATGAACCTCCTCCTAACTCCTAACACTAGCAGCTAATGACTGATATAGCCCCACTCCACGACCATAAAACCCACTGGACTTCGCATTGCTACCTGTATGCTAGCCAAACCAAACACCCCTTGGCAATAGTAGGAGTAGTAAAATCTTCAACTATTGCTCTATCAGTTGAAGATTTGTGAGTCATTTCACCACCCTTAGATGAAACAAATGTAATGTAAAATAAAAAGTTAAGACAAATGATCAGAGAAAATAACTAGAAAATCCCTCAACACTGAAATTACAAAACAGCAGTCCTATGGCCATGGAACCAAAAATCTTACCAGAATAGCACACTTGATCTACATTTCCCCCGGTGATCTGCATCAGGCTGATCTTGAAGATCTGATGGGTCACGGCACCAGTGTAACGGCTCTCATATGGCTCATCGACAAAGGACGTATTGCTGTTCTTTCACGGTTTATTCTGCAAATACATACACAACACTGTGTAAACTTCAGAACAACTGCAAACCCACCAAGGAACCTCCATCAAAGTTTAACTTCTTGGCGCACAGATCCCTTTAGCGGGATCATTTTCATAAACAACCACTGAATTGCAGAGCGCCAGATTCAAAAATAATACAAAAAATATTTATAATCATGCAATCACAAGTGAAATATACCAAAACACAGATTAGCTTGTTGTTAATCCACCTATCGTGTCAGATTTTGAAAATATGCTTTACAGCGAAAGCAATCCAAGCGTTTGTGAGTGTATCAATCAATGCTACAACAGCTAGCCTTAAATTAGCTTGGTCATGAAAGTCAGAAAAGCAATAAAATTAATCGCTTACCTTTGATAATCTTCGGATGTTTGTACTCACGAGACTCCCAGTTACACAATAAATGTTATTTTTGTTCGATAAATATTAGTTTTATAACAAAATTACGCCATTTGGGTTGCGCGTTATGTTCAGAAAACCACAGCCTCGTTCCGTTCCTGAAAGGCAGACAAATTCCCAAAAGTATCCGTAATGTTCGTAGAAACATGTCAAACGTTTTTTATAATCAATCCTCAGGTTGTTTTTAACATACATAATCATTAATATTTCAACCGGACGGTAACCTATTCAATAAAAGAGAGAAAGAAAATGTCGAGCTACCCCTCTCACGCGCAGGAACTAATCAAAGGACACCTGACTCGTTTTGAAAAATCTCGCTCATTTTTTCTAAATAAAAGCCTGAAACTATGTCTAAAGACTGGTCACAGCCTGAGGAAGCCATTGGAAAAGGAATCTGGTTGATACCCCTTTAAATGGAGGAGGGGCAGGCAACGGAACAGGGATAAAAAATAATAATAATGCACTTCCGGGTTGGATTTGCTCAGGTTTTCGCCTGCAGAATCAGTTTTGTTATACTCACAGACAATATTTTGACAGTTTTGGAAACTTTGGAGTGTTTTCTATCCTAATCTGTAAATTATATGCATATTCTACGATCTGGGCCTGAGAAATAGTCAGTTTACCTTGGGAACATTATTTTTTTAAATATAAAAAATCTGGCCCCTAGCGTCAAGAAGTTAACAACCCCTTGGCTGGAACTGTAATACTTTTAGAAAAGTTAAATGTACAGTACCAGTCAAAAGTGTGCAAAGCTGTCATCAAGGCAAAGGGTGGCTACTTTTAAGAATGTAAAATATAACATATATTTTGATTTTTTTATTACTTTTTTGGGTTACTACATGATTCCATATTTGTCTTTTCATAGTTGTGATGTCTTCATTACTATTCTACAATGTAGAAAATATTAAAAATAAAGAAAACCTCTTGATGTGTCCAATCTATTGACTGGTACTGTACTTCCTAGCTAAACCCATTGTGGATGCATTTTTTAAGTTTTGGGAAGTGTAACGGCTCTTATTTGGCTCATCGACAAAGGACACAGTGCTGTTCTCTTTCACGGTTTATTCTGCAAATACACACACAACACAGTTGCAAACCTATGTCGTGGCAATTTCCTTTATTACCAAATGAGGAGAGTTACAAACCACACACCAGTCAGAATTATACTTAAACTTCATCTTTAATAATACGAGCTTTACAATAACCCTTTGACTCTCAGATCAATTCAGTGTCTATAATGAATTCTGAGAGCCCCTACAGTAGAATACAAATATCTTTTATAGCCGAGATACACCCCTCTCAACTTACATGACAAACCACAGATCTTAGGAACTCTTCACAAAGGGCCTTTTACTTGAGAAAGGAGTATCCCTTGGCCAGATTGCATTCGCTATAAATTATCGCTCAGTTTGGTCTCTAATCTCGTTCCTGGTACTTCATAGTACAAAAACATTAGCTTTACTATCTGGAATGCTCTTTAGGCTTTATTACCCAAAGACATCGTACATCTCCTCTGTCAGTGCTATCTCGTAGAGGCCCATCCTCATTGGAACACACACACACACAATAGTCCAAAAGGATACATTCTAATGACAAGTATCTCACATAAGCATATTATATAAATAAAACATCTTATTTATCTACGTTACCCAACTAATTCTGATTCATCCGCCACACCTACCAAGCAATCTCCATCAAAGTTTAACAACTGTCTGGAATTGTAATAATTTTAGAAAAGTTTAATGTATATTTATATTATACATTTATAACATGGCTACAGACAACATTGTGTAAACTTCAGAACAACTGAAAACCCACCAAATAACAAAATAAAAATGCATTTACATTTCGAGATGACTATCCTCATTAGCAAAGAAAGTACAAGGCGAACGTTAGCTAGCCTTTAGCATAACGCAACGTGCAAATTTTGTAAATGTCCATCAAATTGTAAATACATGACACACCTCTGTAACACTATTACATAACATGTCAACATCGATAGTGATTGTAAAACAATACATTTGTTCAGCCTAACACATATTAGATATAATTTAAAAAATGGAAACTGGATGCAGCATGGGTCACAATACATACCTCCATCAAAGTTTAACAACTCTTTGGATGCAGTGTTGCCCACTCCTCAGTAAGGAAAGCAGCTGTTGGCTGTCCTAATAGTCGCTAAATCACGGCTTCATCTAATTTGCATAATTGGCCATGTGCATGTAATTGTGATGGACGCTGTAGGAGAGAGGAATAACATCGTGGGAGAGACAAAAACTGAGTAAAAAACACCCTAAATATGTTTAGAACTACAAATGAACTTTCTTCTGACGATTCTTGTTTTTTTTATGTCACAATTCCAACCCTCCTCCTTTATCCGGGCTTGGGACCGGCAAAAGTGACCCAAAAGAGACACTCTGGCAGAGTGGGTCATCGTCATTTTGGTCAAGGCTCTCTATGGCAGGTTCAGCAACTGAGGGAGCTGACTTAAATGAGTAAGCAGCTGATGTGCCAAAAAGCTGCAAAACATTATCAGGCAGCTGGTGCTCATAGCAAGCCTCACCAGACAGCTTCAGTCCATATCGAATGTACAGGATGGAGTTAAGGGACTGCAAGAACATTCGATTTCTAAGTTTGCTTTTTACCACACTCATCTGGCTGAAAAATCTCTCGACTTCATCATTCGATTGTGGCAAGGACAACACAGACACAGCAGCCAAGGCAAGTTCTTGAAACGGGTTGATATCAGCTGCATCCCTGAACTTCCAAATCTCACTCCAGAAGCCCAGTGTTTTTTGTCTCATTCCATTTACTAAGATGGATGGCACGCCATCGCTGGACAATCTTGTCTATCTCTGCAGGGGAGTAGCCAAGGATCTTGGCAATTTTTTCTATTTCTCCAGGGCTCTTATTGTGCTTTAGAGTTTCCTCCACATTGAAAACTGACATGTACTGCAATGCTTCGATGTTGTCTGGCAGTCTCACCCTCAACTCATTAGTGAGGGAGATGGTGAAGGCTACACACCGCTTTCGGACATTGTTTTCATCCTCAGGTGCAAGGTGGAGCTCAGCTGCCTTTGACTCAAAAAGCTAACCTAGGTACGGTTTGGGACTGATGTATCCATCTATTGGCCCTTTGAGTATATCAACATTTGCCAGTGGATTCAGCACCCTGCTGCTCACAGACTTGATCAGGCTAACCAAGCTGTCAAGTAGCTTAACTTCTTATGTCTGGGTGGCAGTATTGAGTAGCTTGGATGGAAAGGTGCCCAGAGTAAACTGCCTGCTACTCAGGCTCAGAGGCTAAGATATGCATAGTATTAGTAGATTTGGTTATAAAACACTCTGAAGTTTCTAAAACTGTTTGAATGATGTCCGTGAGTATAACAGAACTCATAGGGCAGGCAAAAACCTGAGAAAAAATCCAACCAGGAAGTGGGAAATCTGAGGTTTGTAGGTTTGCCTATCCAATATACAGTGGAATATTGGTCATATTGCACTTCCTACGGCTTCCACTAGATGTCAACAGTCTTTAGAATCTTGTTTGATGCTTCTACTGTGAAGAATGAGGGAAGGAGAGCTCTTTGAGTCAGGTGTCTGGCACGAGCTGAACATGCGCACTCACGTGAGAGCGACCTGCTTTCCATTGCATTTCTGAAGACAAAGGAATTCTCCGGTTGAAACATTATTGAAGATTTATGTTAAAAACATCCTAAAGATTGATTCTATACATCGTTTGACATGTTTCTACGAACTGTAATGGAATTGTTTGACTTTTCGTCTGACCTGCGCGTCATGAATTTGGATTACTGGACTGAATGCGCAAACAAAATGAAGGTATTTGGACATAAATTATGGACGTTATCGAACAAAACAAACATTTATTGTGCAACTGGGATTCCTGGGAGTGCATTCTGATGAAGATCATCAAAGGTACGTGAATATTTATAATGCTATTTCTGACTAATGTTGACTACACAACATGGCGGATATCTCTTTGGCTGTTTTGGTCTCTGAGCGCCGTACACAGATTAATGTTTAGTGTGCTTTTTCCGCAAAGTTTTTTTGAATTCTGACACAGTGGTTGCATTAAGGAGAAGTTTATCTAAAGTTCCATGTATAATAGTTGGATCTTTTATCAATGTTTATTATGAGTATTTCTGTGAATTGATGTGGCTCTCTGCAAAATCACTGCATGTTTTGGAACTACTGAACATAACACGTCAATGTAAAATGAGATTTTTGGATATAAATATGCACTTTATCGAACAAAACATACTTGTATTGTGTAACATGAAGTCCTATGAGTGTCATCTGATGAAGATCATCAAAGGTTAGTGATTAATTTTATCTATATTTCTGCTTTTTGTGAATCCTCTCTTTGGCTGGAAAAATGGCTGTGTTTTTCTGTGACTTGGTGGTGACCTAACATAATCATTTGTGGTGCTTTCGCTGTAAAGCCATTTTGAAATCAGACACTGTGGCTGGATTAACGAGAATTTTATCTTTAAAATGGTGTAAAATACTTGTATCCTTGAGGAATTTTAATTATGAGATTTTTGTTGTTTTGAATTTGGCGCCCTGCACTTTCACTGGCTATTGGTGGGGTGGCACGCTACCGTCCCGAATATCCCAGAGAGGTTAATGTATAGTTAAAGTGACTATGAATATATGATTAACAAAGAGTGGCATCAGCGTAAAAGATGGGTGGGGGGGGCACACAATGCAAATAGTCCGGGTAGCCAATTGATTACCTGTTCAGGAGTCTTATGGCTTGGGGGTAAAAACTGTTGAGAAGCCTTTTTATCCTAGACTTGGCACTCCGGTATCGCTTGCCATGCGGTAGTAGAGATAACAGTCTATGATTGGGGTGGCTGGGGTCTTTACATATGCATAACCTGGCTTCTTAATTATGACAAAACTCATGCAACTAAGGATGTTTATTTCTACCCTGTTACACCAGCAACATCCAAGTGGGAGAATAGGCACACTAATACACCATAGAGTACACTGACCAAAAACCAAAACGAAACAGGTGGGTGATTAGGAGGGGTTCTGAAAGACACTCATGGGGGTGTCCACTGAAAGTTGACTAGCAACAACAAAATTTAACCAATGAAGAGGCAAACAAAAATAAAATAAAAACACATCAAACTTAGAGACAGGAAGCAAACAAAAAGATAGAGCAAAACAAAAACAGGGAAATTAGATAAAGGATTGTTTTTCCAGAAATAAAAATTGAGAGTTTTTCATAAGACTTTTACTGAAGTGGCTTTTTATTGTTGGTCAAACAGTTTCCATGGTCATGTTCCAACAGTGCCTTGACGAGCTCAAGATATCAGGGCCAGCCCTCCGATTAGGCAAGATTAGGCGGTCACCTATGGCGGCACTTGAATTTGAGGTGGCATTTTGGAAAATGTCTGCCGCCCTCCGGCGCCCCTGATCGGCTACTACACCGCCGGTGTCGCCCCAGCCACCAGCTCATAGCCGTTGCTGCAGTTCCCGCCTCTACCCCATGCCCGCTTCTCCAGAAAATCATTCCCACTACCCTTGGTAGCTATGGTGATATGTGTGTGTTTTTACGTGATTATCCAATTGTGAAACATTAATAAAAATGTATCTGCCAATTACACATATTGTATTGTTTTATAATGTATGTGTGTGACGGAGAGGAATAGTGATTAAGGCAGTAGCCTAACCTAGCCTGTTAAGAGTAGTGATTAATTAAGGTAGTAGCCTAACCTAACGTTAGCTAGCTACTAGTGGAAATAATATCTGTTAAAAGTAAGCTATAGAGATTTGAAACCAGATTTGCTACCATGTCTAAGAGACAAAAACTATCAGGAAGCAATTTTTTTTTTTTACTAATGAGAAAAGAGGCACATTCTCTGCATACAGCAATGTTCATCATCCGGTGTGGAGAACAACATGCCTCCGAGGACAGGCCATTCATTCACCGAGACGGACGAGCCCCCGGACCAGTGAAGAGGGCGAACCGGAGGAGTCCGTGCCATCCACTTCTACCGATGATGACAGCTCTCTGTGTGGACAAGAACAGTTGGTCGCACCAAGCATAGCCACACTGCCAAACAATGCCAGCAGGGACCCTACTATCTGGGACCCGGACAGCCCACGCATCCTTGGGCCTTTTTTCGGCCCTGCTGAGCACACTCGCAGAACCTGGTTCTCTGTGATGCAGCATCGTGTTGCTTGGAGGCGGCTGAGTTTTTAACACCATCCAAGAGATTTATACATTTTCATCCAGATCTACACACAACTGGGACATGCTGAAAGAGAACATAAAAGATGGACTAACAGTGAAATCCCTCAGCACGAGACGGGAGAGCCGGATAGAGGCTATGAAACATGTGCGTTACAAAAATCAACCTCCAAGAAGCAATGCATGCTGTGGCTGCCAGGAAGGCCAGGCGAGTCAACTTGTCTTTGAAAAGGTAAGCGTTGATCATGAACTCACATACATTTTATCACTCACATACATTTTATCACCAATTTATAAGATTACTCAATTATCTATCGCATGTTAACTCTGTAATTTTTAGACTTAGACACAGTCGTGGCCAAAAGTTTTGAGAATGACACAAATATTAATTTTCACAAAGTCTGCTGCCTCAGTTTGTATGATGGCAATTTGCATATACTACAGAATGTGGTGCTTGGAATCATTGTTCTTCCTTTGTCAGCCATGGTTACCTGCAAGGAAACACGTGCCATCATCATTGCTTTGCACAAAAAGGGCTTCACAGGCAAGGATATTGCTGCCAGTAAGATTGCACATAAATCAACCATTTATCGGATCATCAAGAACTTCAAGGAAAGCGGTTCAATTGTTGTGAAGAAGGCTTCAGGGCGCCCAAGAAAGTCCAGCAAGCGCCAGGACCGTCTCCTAAAGTTGATTCAGCTGCGGGATCGGGGCACCACCAGTACAGAGCTTGCTCAGGAATGGCAGCAGGCAGGTGTGGGTGCATCTGCACGCACAGAGAGGCAAAGACTTTTGGAGGATGGCCTGGTGTCAAGAAGGGCAGCAAAGAAGCCACTTCTCTCCAGGAAAAACATCAGGGACAGACTGATATTCTGGAAAAGGTACAGGGATTGGACTGCTGAGGACTGGGGTAAAGTCATTTTCTCTGATGAATCCCCTTTCCCATTGTTTAGGGCATCCGGAAAAAAGCTTGACAAGGTGAGCGCTACCATCAGTCCTGTGTCATGCCAACAGTAAAGCATCCTGAGACCATTCATGTGTGGGGTTGCTTCTCAGCCAAGGGAGTGGGCTCACTCACAATTTTTCCTAAGAACACAGCCATGAATAAAGAATGGTACCAACACATCCTCCGAGAGCAACTTCTCCCAACCATCCAGGAAAAGTTTGGTGATGAACAATGCCTTTTCCAGCATGATGTACCTTGCCAGAAGGCAAAAGTAATAACTAAGTGGCTCGGGGAACAAAACATCGATATTTTGGGTCCATGGCCAGGAAACTCCCCAGACTTTAATCCCATTGAGAACTTGTGGTCAATCCTCAAGAGGTGGGTGGATAAACAAAAACCCACAAATTCTGACAAACTCCAAGCATTGATTATGCAAGAATGGGCTGCCATCAGTCAGGATGTGGCCCAGAAGTTAATTACCAGCATGCCAGGGCGTATTTCAGAGGTCTTGAAAAAGAAGGGTCAACACTGTAAATATTGACTCTTTGCATCAACTTCAACCATTTACCAATACTAAGTGCCCTTCTTTGCAAGGCGTTGGAAAACCTCCCTGGTCTTTGTTGTTGAATATATGTTTGAAATGCACTGCTCGACTGGGTGACCTTACAGAAAATGGTATGTGTGGGCTACAGAGATGAAGTAATCATTCAAAAATACAGTCAATCATATTTCTCAAATACCGGAGCCTGTGAGTTCAAATAGACTTGTATTACAACATAATAAATTCCGAGCTGGTTCATGAAATTAACTACTTTCCAGTCTTGGCACATATTTCTTATACATTTTTCCTCCTTACGTCACACCCATAGTAACTCCTCTTAATGACTCATCCCCTCTGGCATTTAGCCACCATCGTCTTATTGCCTTGCACTAGTTTTTGTTTGGTTTCATATTAGGGCATGGAAACTGTAGTGCCTCAGCAATAGTTCAAAAAGACATACATGTACTCGTCTTAAGACAGGTGCATGCATGTAGGACCATAGCAACAGTCCTTGGCACTCTGTAAAAGACGCAAGAGTATCATACTTTTATGGTTTTTATGGTGCATTTTTCTAGTGTTCTATTCTATTGTATCATACTGTCGTGGATTGTATCCATAGCAAAAGTACATCGGAGGCCATAACACAGTTACATGAATAACCAGTCATGTCCAACCCCAGACAGGTGTGTGTCTAATGACCCAGAGCACATATAAAGTGCAACATCTTACTAGCTCTTCTGCAATTAATAATTAACACACATGGTCTGGAAATATCTCAATAGTCACTATTATTGTGCACATAGTGAGTCCATGCAATTTATTATGTGACTTGTTAAGCAAGTTTATGTTTAATTGACTCAGCTTTTCATTTTTAATTAATTTGTAAACATTCCTAAAAAAAACTCATTCCACTTCGACATATAATTGTGTATTGTGTGTAGGCCAGTAACACAAAATCAGTAACGCAATTAGTATGTTTTTATTCAGGCTGACACAGCAAAATGGGGAAAAAGTAAAGTGGTGTGAACACGTTCTGAAGGGACTGTATATATCCACGTTCGACTCAGCGTTGCTCCTCATTCTCTTTTCTTCCCTCTTCTTCAACCCTCATCCAAATTCTGCTTCACTTCTCTCCTTTCTCAAGTAATATAAAGGTGTTATTTTTCACCTCAATGCTACACTGGTCACTCGTTCAGAACTGTAGTTGCAACCACAACAGTCACACTAGGGCCTAGATTCAATCGGATCAAGCGTTAACCACTGATAGCAGACGCCTGCATAGCGAATGTTTTGGTAGTGTCGGAGGTGGAACTGCCATTGGAGCCGTCAAATTGGTGAGCATCTACATGCATGCATGACTGGGATTGACGCAAAGCGAACATCTCATTGTATCATACTGTCGTGGAAATTACCACCAGGGACACTCAAAGTCAAACTTAAATAAATAATGATTTATTATCAGCAAGCTGGAGAGGTTCCAACAAACTCAATGCACCATACTACACGTCAGTCGGGAGCTCCATCAGGGGCAGTTCCATTAGTTATTTTATGTACTTATTTTATGTACTACTTACACAGACAAGTTATATTTGCATGATTTACATTTCATTATTCATATTTAAATCATCATTAACTTTTGGTTCATTCATGAAACTGGCTCTCATGAGGACTACCACAGAAAAGGAAGACCCAGAGATAACTCAGCTGCAGAGGATAAATTCATTAGAGTTAACAACCTCAGAAATTGCAGCCCAAATAAATGCTTCACATAGTTCAAGTAACAGACATCTCAACATCAACTGTTCAGAGGAGACTTAGTGAATCAGGCCTTCCTGGTCAAATTGCTGCTGCAAAGAACCCACTACTAAAGGACACCAAATAAGAAGAAGGTCCAAGAAACACAAGCAATGGAAATTAGACCGGTGGAAATCTGTCCTTTGGTCTGAGTCCAAATTGGAGATTTTTGGTTCCAACCGTTGTGTCTTTGTGAGACGCAGAGTAGTTGAACGGATGATCTCTGCATGTGTGGTTCCCACCGTGAAGCATGGAGGAGGAGGTGTGAAGTGTGGGGGTGCGTTTCTAGAGACACTGTCAGTGATTTATTTAGAATTCAAAGCACACTTAACCACCATGTCTACCACAGCATTCTGCAGCAATATGCCATCCAATCTGGCTTGACTATACACATCAGCTATCATAGCAACTGAAATGACTGAAACACTTAACAAAGAGCTGCAGTTAGTTTTGGAATGGGTAGCAAGGAATAAGTTAGTCCTAAATATTTCCAAAACTAAAAGCATTGTATTTGGGACAAATAATTTACTAAACCTAAAACCTCAACTACATCTCTTAATGAATAGTGTGGATATTGAGCAAGTTGAGGTGACTAAACTGCTTGGAGTAACCCTGAAAATTGCTGTTGGCTCAGAACAGGGCAGCACGGCTGGCCCTTAAAAGTACACAGAGAGCAAACATTAATGGCATGCATGTCAATCTCACATGGCTCAAGTGGAAGAGAGATTGACTTCCTCATTACTTGTTTTTCTAAGAGGTGTTGACAAGCTGAAGGTACCGAGCTGGCTGTTAAAAATACTAGCACACAGCTCGGACACCCATGCATACCCCACAAGACATTCCACCAGAGGTCTCTTCACAGTCCCCAAGTCCAGAACAGACTATGGGAGGCGCACAGTACTACATAGAGCCATGACTACATGGAACTCTATTCTACATCAGGTAACAGACGCAAGCAGTAGAATCAGATTTAAAATGCCGGTAAAAACACCTTATGGAACAGCGGGGACTGTGAAGTAACAAAAACATGGGCACAGACACATGCATACAAACACATGATAACATACGTACATGTGAGGGCACACACTTAGTGTGTTGTGAATTCTGTAATGAATGTATTGTAATGTTTTAAAAAATTGTAGAACTGCCTTAATTTGCCTTGGCAGCAGCTAATGGGGATCCATAATAAATACAAATAAAAAATCAAATTTGTCACCAGTACTTGAAAACATGAATAAAACTGTAAATACATTATGCTCCATACATACATGCTGAAAGCTACAGTAGAAACGACAACACGATATACAGAAAATAAGGCACTTACTTTGATAAGAACGCACACATGTCCAAAATTATTATTTGTAAGGAAAACAACAATGGAGGCAATGTGAGGGCCAACCCGAAAATGTGCCAATTTGTCCTACTCAGTAAAGCCTCAAACATAAATGGTCCATAACACAGAAATGGGCTACTTTACTGAAATGTGAATTAATGAGGAGGCGGAACACACCTCAATTCAAACTGTTCGAAAATGCAACTTGTTAGAAAATCATTTGAAATTCACAAGTTGAAACATAGCCTATAGATAATTAGCAGGCAGCACGTGTTAACTGTCCTGTTGCTTAACAATCACATTTTGGAACAGTGTGTGCATTCTGACATCACGTGCATGAAGCAACTCACGCTGGATCGACCGTTAGAGATATTTGGAACTCATGTGTGAAAAGATTAATAGTAATAATGTCACGTTCGTTGACGGATGGATTGGACCAAGGTACAGCGAGGTAGGCGTACATTTTACTTTATTTGAAATGACACCGAAAAAACAACAAAATACAAAAACGAACATAAAGCTACATGCAGTGCAGAAAGCAACTACAAACAAACCACAATCTAAGGTGGGAAAAAGGGCTGCCTAAGTATGATCCCCAATCAGACACAACGATAAACAGCTGCCTCTGATTGGGAACCATACTAGGCCAACAAAGAAATAGAAACATAGATTTGCCAAATAGAGAATAAAAAAGGCTCTCTAAGGTCAGGGCGTGACAGTACCCCCCCCAAAGATGCGGTCTCCGGCCGCAAACCTGAACCTATAGGGGAGGGTCCAGGTGGGCATCTCATCTCGGTGGAGGCTCCGGTGCGGGACGCAGACCCCACTCCGCTTGAGGCTCCCCCCACTTCGGTGGTTCCTCTGGTGCGGGGATTGTCGCCGGGGTCTCCGGACCGTAGATCGTCGTCGCGGACTCCGGACCGTAGATCGTCGTCGCGGACTCCGGACTGGGAACCGACGCTGGAGGCTCCGGACTGGGAACCGACGCTGGAGGCTCCGGACTGGGGACCGTCGCTGGAGGCTCCAGACTGGGGACCGGTGTGTGGAGATGGCACAACGCATCGTGGCTGGAGAGACGCACTGGAGGCCGGGTGCGTGGAGCTGGCACAACGCGTCGTGGCTGGATACCCACTTTTGCTCGGCAAGTGTGGAGAGCTGGCCCAGGACGCACTGGGCTGTGCTGGCGAACTGGGGATACCGTGCGTAGAGCTGGCCGAGGAGATGCACTGGAGACCAGGACCGCTGAGCCGGCACAATCCTTCCTGGACAGATGCTCACCTTAGCACGGCAAGTACGGAAAGCAGGCACAGAACGCACCGGGTTAAAGGTCAGGGCGTGACAAATAATCTATTTTATCTCAATTTCAACTCTATTATCCAAATTTCAATCCTCTTTTTATCCAAACTTAAATCTTAGTTGAACTCAGTTTACCACTTATTATCCAAAATTCAATTTCTTAACACGAATAATATCTCTTATGATCCATATTTCAAATCGATTTAATACGTCCTTTCCAAACTCACACAACTCTCACATTCACATTCACTTGGTAATCTCCCTTAATACTACATTATCTTCAATGATTCTCTTGTCGTTACTTCCTATGCACCACATGTATCTACAACGATTCTGGGCGGGTCCTCATCGTCTTTTAGTCAGATGGGAATTTCCCTCACTCTTTTAAAATACACCATCTGTTTTCCTCGTAGACCCACACTGGAAAGCTCCGCAATCAGAATCAATCAGAATATTGTTTGTGATGCCAAATTGATGTGGAAATTACCACCAGGGACACCTGAAGTCAATCTTAGATTAATCATTCTTTATTATCAGAAAGCTGGAGAGGTTTCAACAAAGTCAATGCACCAAGTAGTACACTTCGGTCAGGAGCTCTGTCGGGGCTGTCCCGTTAGTTCTCCTATATACTGCTTCACAGACAAGTTATATTTTCATGATTTACATTATTCATTATTCACAATTAATTCATCATTAACATTTGGTCCATGCATGTGTCCGACCAATACCTCACAAGGCTTCTTCTCTCCAAGCTGAGACCTTGAAACTGAGATAAAACTGATGAATTTAAAGAACACACAACATCCCCTGAATATGACTGGTGTCAGTAAACGTAGGCAAAAAAGTCATAGTTATGAAACATCTAGATAATATGTAAACAGCCTGGGTGAGGTAAAATGGTGAGTGAGCAAGCTAGCCAACTTTAACCATTTAGCTTGGGTGCTTGGTTGGGATAAGGCAAACTGCAGAAGGACGAGTAGGCTACAATTCCCCATAGTTTATTAGTGCAAATTTGACGGCCAACGGTTCCTGCCTATTTTGCTTTGGCTAGCATTAATTGTTGATCTTGATCTTGTTGTTGATGTGCATAAATGAGGGAGAGAGAGCCTATATTTTCATGGTTGTTTGATCAATAGGACTGTAAAGTTCCCAAATGTAAGAGGACTCCCGTGAGACGGTCAACGGTCCGGAAACTCCTGCGACGGTCAACGGTCCGGAACCTCCAGCTCCATGGCCGGAGCCTTCCCCTGCGCCGATGCCCAGTCTAAGCACGGCGTCCAGTCCAGCTCCAAGGCCAGAGTCTTTTTCTGCGTTGGTGCCCAGTCCAGGCACAGCGTCCAGTCCCGCTCCATGGCAGGAGCCTTCCTCTGCACTGATGTCCAGTCCAGATCTGGTGTCCAGTCCCGATCCATGGCAGGAGCCTTCCTTGACACCGAGGTCCAGCCCAGGCACAGTGTTCAACTACTGTCACGCCCTGACCATAGAGAGCCTTTGTTTTTCTATGGTATAGTAGGTCAGGGCGTGACTGGGGGTGTTCTAGTTTATTTTCTATGTTGGTGATTTGTATGATTCCCAATTAGAGGCAGCTGGTAATCGTTGTCTCTAACTGGGGATCATATTTAAGTAGCTTTTTTTCCCACCTGTGTTTATGGGATATTGTATTGAGTTATTGCACGTAGCAACTCTGTAGTCACGGTTCGTTGTTAGTTTATTGTTTATTTGTTTTTTGTCTTTGCTTAGTTTCACTTTCTAATAAATAATGTGGAACTCAACATCCGCTGCGCCTTGGTCCGACATTTATTCCAGCGAACGTGACAGTTCAGGTGTATTTTGTGGCAGTTGGCGAACGCGTTCTAATGATCTGAAGTCGCACTGTTGCAACTGTCTGTAAACACACAGTCCAGTTCAAAATTAATTATGTCAGGCTTGTGTGGCAAATGGCTTGTTTTCATAAAGGTATACTTTACCTGTGATTGGCTATGGCGCACCGGTCTGCATAGACTCTGGTCCTGGACGAGACAGAGGTTTTTATTTGGTTTAATTTACTGCAGGGTCTGTTAATTGTCCTAACTCACGGCCACTTTCCCACTCTACAGTGCATTCGGAAAGTATTCAGAGCCCTCTCCTTTTTCCAAATTGTCTTACATTACAGCCTTATTCTAAAATGTATTAAATAAATAAAAATCTCATCAATCTATACACAATACCCCATAATGACAAAGCGAAAACAGGTTTTTAGAATTGTATGCAAATTTCATAAAAATAATAAACAGAAGTACCTTATTTACACATAAGAATTCAGACCCTTTGCTGTGAGACTCAAAATGTAGTTCCTCTGTGGAGATGGGAGAACCAGAAGGATTGCCATTGCTACTGAGATGTCTGTGCTATTAAGTTATACTTGCTAGGCGAAGAGAACATGTTTGATTTTTAGGGTGTCATTTTTTAGGGTGTGACAGCTTTAGTTTGTAAGGCTCATATTGCCCAACCTATTCAAGGAGACACTGCAGGGAAAGAATATAATTGTGGGAATATGGAATTTCACGTTCAACAAAACCTGAGATGACATAGTCTCGGATATCCTAGACCTTGGAGCATCGTAAGCTATTGCCTGGATACCCATCCACATTGTTAAGGCCAACTGACGTTTCTTCTCCTCTATGAGTCTGAATTTATCTCCCTCTCTGATGATTTCAAGAATGCAAACATATTCTGACCGTTCTGATTGGTCACAGAAATCAATAGGTTGTGCCAGAGCCAGCCTACATGATGACATTATTAACTTTGATTGGTTAGATTTGTTAAAAGACCATCCAATCGCTGATGAGTCGTCAGGCAATGCAAGCTAGGTAACGGCAGAAGGTCTGGGGAGGATATCGGCTGCTCTCTGACAATTCGAAATGGCGAAAAAATTATTTTAGGGGAAGATCCTCTTCAGACAGATAACTCTCAACAAATCAAGAGTTTGGGTAGGCAGGGTTCAAAATGCAGGCAGGAATTCTGCTCATGTTTAGCTAGGGCAAGAAGTGGATCCGGCAGCGAGGTTATCAGTGACTTGTTTCCCATTTCCGACTTGTCCTCTTTGTCTCAAATGATGCAGAAACATCTACACACATGTTAAACTGGAGTATTGGTACATTGCCGGAGCAACCAGTCTGTATGGAGCGAGATGACACAGTCTCAAGCCCAAGCATGGTAACAAGCATTCTTTGCTACACTTCTGTAATTACAGACCACAACTACCAGGTACATGTTGTTATTACATTGTAACTATGAGTCGCTACAACGCTTGTTAGTGTAATTACACATGTACAGTAGATGCACTGTGATAAGGACCCCTTAAATGGAAGTGTTACTGTGAATTTGTCCCAATACTTTTGGTCCCATAAAATAGGGGACTATGTACAAAAAGGCTGTAATTTTGTAAACGGTTCACCCGATATGGATGAAAATACCCTCAAATTATAGCTGACACTTTAACCTCATAGTCATTGTATCATTTCAAATCCAAGGTGCTGGGGTAGAGAGCCAACCACAAAGACATTTGTCACTGTCCCAATACTTTTGGAACTCACTGTATGTTGAACAACAACTAAACAGACCCTGATTATTTGGCGCCCTCTTGCTGTAGAGACAAAATATGACTACAATAATGAAATATTCTGTTTTGTCAGACTGATGGAGGCGACCTTTATCCATTCACCATTTCTTCACATAAACCTTTCAGGAGACTGAGTTAAAGTGGCACTTGTTCAGTCTTAAACTTACAACTTGTGCTAAGTTAAGATATTATGCTGAATTAGGTACTCAGAGGTAAACTTCAACATGTCTTTACTCCATCACTGTCTGTGTAATCCCTTCACATTCCTTTACTGACGTGGTGACATCCTATGTCAGTACGTCACATCAATACATGACAGCACTCCAGTCTCCTTTTCACCTCATTTAACACCTGATTTACTTAACAAAAGGCACATCTGAATTGAGTACCACAGTATGAGTCATAATACCCATAAAACCAAGCGGTAAAGCCCAGAAATGGTTCCAATCGTTTTTCCACCATTCATTTTTCCATAGGGGATTTTAGAACTATTTCATATAAGATTCTTAGTGTTGGGGGTAACTTAACGCATTCGTTTTTCACTTTAAGCAATTAGTTACTATTTAAAATAATAACTCGTTACTTTTAAATCTGATTTCCAGTTTTCTTTTTTACCCCCCAAAAATTTAAATCCTTTACTCTAAGTTCACGCTCTTCCTGTTTCTTCAAGAAAATTGTGGCGGGAAGCCAGCTAGCAAGATGGCAGAGACAACAGCCTTAACATCGTGGAAGTATTCACATTATTTTTCATTGGTAGAAGAAAATGAGAAAAACAACAGGGATAAGCACCTGTCAGCTGCAAAGAACTCAACTTCAAATATCAAGAAGCACCTTCAGGCCAAGCACAGCTCCACAAGACTGGTGGGGAAAAAAACACGCCAGTCGATTGACATTGATGCTGAGTATGACGTTTTTTCTGCTCCAAAACAGCAAAAGTTCGATTTCTGTTCGGTTAAACCTGTCACTCCGAGAACTAAATGAAATTGAATGCTCTTTGATAAGTGTAAGTAATTCCTGTGATCGGATGCCATTTATTTCAGTGCATTATGTTCTGGATATATTTGACAGTTTGCATTCGTAGTCATCAATTTAGTGCGCAGGTTATTTAAATGTTCATGTCGATACTTCAAGTCGGGTTTGTTGTGACTTTGTAGGCTGTATTTAGTGACTTTCATAAAGCTGCCTAAATGTTGTTTTTGATTCAAGGACAATGTTCCTTTGATGCGTTGGATAGCAAGATTTATTTAGTTGTGATGCAACACTTTTCTTTGCATTCATCAGACAGTCGATGGTTTAATGTAGAATTTTGTCAGAACACTTGGACAAAGGCTATTATTTATACATCTTTCTTTATTATCATAATGTGTATACATTTCTCCCACATCACGCATTTTTTGTGGAACAGTTACATTTCAATAGGCTGCTGAACTACAAAGGCCAAATAATAATGAGATAAAAAAATAAGACTTTGTTTCTTGCAAAATACCCAGTTCAATTTACTGAAAAAAATATAAGGAAATATGTCAGTTCTCGGTCTTGAGCTCTCCCGTGATATCCGATTACATCAGTGCTGCCAACAGTGTGGCGCATTGACAACCCTTCAGGTGTTAAGCGTAACGTTCCACTTTGAATATCCCGCGAGTACTAAGTAGCCAAGCCATTCTAAGGTAGTGTGCACCCTCTACTGGTCATAACAATGACTAACACGCCCAAGGCATTTTAAGAGGGTTATCTGTTTTTGGTAACACAAAAGTAATGTAACGACTAACGAGTTACTTTCCACAGTAAGTAACAGTGTAATGTATCAAATTACTTTTAATGGCAGTATACTGTTGGGAAAGCATTCCTCATGAAGCTGGTTGAGAGAATACCAAGTGTGTGCAAAACTGTCATCCTTGCAAAGGGGTGGCTACTTTGAAGAATCTAAAATATATTTTTAAGATTTGTTTAACACTTTTTTGGTTACTACATGATTCATATATGTTGTTTCAGAGTTTTGATGTCTTCACTATTTTTCTACAATGTACAAAATAGTAACAAAAAAAGAAAAACCATCGAATGAGTAGGTGTGTCCAAACTTTTGACTGGTACAAAATATTAATTTAATGAAAAAACAAGTGCCATTGGAGATACATTTATTGAAACTGTATTATCAACTGGTTATATCCTGGAACAAAAAGGTAGTAAACTCAGCAGTGTGGCGTCTGCTTGTAGAAGCCTATGGCTGTAAAAATGTCATAGCCTTGTTTTGTTAATTTAGCTCTTATTTACAGAGCCCCTTATCACAGTCAAGACATCTATTTTATAGTAAAAACATGATGTAATACAATATCTTCTTATGGCTGAGATCCCGTTAACGGGATCGACTTGACAACAGCCAGTGAAAGGGCAGGGGGCCAAATTCAAACAACAGAAATCTCATAATTATAATTCCTCAAACATACAAGTATTTTACACCATTTAAGATAAACTTGTTGTAAATCCAGCCACAGTGTCTGATTTCAAAAAGGCTTTACAACGAAAGCACACCAAACGATTATGTTAGGTCAGTACCTAGTCACAGAAAAACACAGCCATTTTTCCAGACAAAGATAGGAGTCACAAAAAGCAGAAATAGAGATAAAATGAATCACTAACCTTTGATGATCTTCATCAGATGACACTCATAGGACTTCATGTTACACAATACATGTATGTTTTGTTGATAAAGTTCATATTTATATCCAAAAATCTTAGTTTACATTGGCGCGTTATGTTCAGTAATGTTTTGCCTCCAAAACATCCGGTGATTTTGCAGAGAGCCACATCAATTTAGAGAAATACTCATAATAAACATTGATAAAAGATACAAGTATTAAACACGGAACTTTAGTAAAACTTCTCCTTAATGCAACCGCTGTGTCAGATTTCAAAAAAACTTTACGGAAAAAGCACACCATGCTATAATCTGAGTACAGCGCTCAGAGCCCAAACAAGCCATACAAATATCCACCATGTTGTGGAGTCAACAGAAGCCAGAAATAGTATTATAAATATTCACTTACCTTTGATGATCTTCACCAGAATGCACTCCCAGGAATCGCAGTTCCACAATAAAATGTTTGTGTTGTTCGATAACGTCCATAATTTATCCAAATACCTCCTTTTTGGTCGCTCGTTTAGTACAGTAATCCAAATGCGCAGGCACTAGGTCCAGACAAAGTCAGAAAAGTCCTTTACAGTTCGTAGAAACATGTCAAACGATGTATAGAATCATCCTGTAGGATGTTTTTAACATAAATCTTCAATAATGTTTCAACCGGAGAATTCCTTTGTCTTCAGAAATGCAATGGAACGCAGGTAGCTCTCATGGGAGGTCGCGGGAGCGCGCGTGGTCAACTCATGCCAGACACCTGACTCAAAGAGCTCTCCTTCCCTCATTCTTCACAGTAGAAGCATCAAACAAGGTTCTAAAGACTGTTGACATCTAGTGGAAGCCTTGGGAAGTGCAATATGACCCCAAAGACACTGTATATTTGAAAGGCAAACCTCAGATTACTCACTTCCTGGTTGGATTTCTTTCTCAGGTTTTTGCCTGCCATATGAGTTATGTTATACTCACAGACATCATTCAAACAGTTTTAGAAACTTCAGAGTGTTTTCTATCTAAATCTACTAATAATATGCATATCTTAGCTTCTGGGACTGAGTAGCAGGCAGTTTACTCTGGGCACCTTATTCATCAAAGCTACTCAATACTGCCCCCAGCCATAAGAAGATAAGGGAATAAAATAGAACAGAAAAGTGTGAAGTGATTTGCATCTTGCTTCTTGAACAGTTATTCTCAAAGAGTGAACATTTGAAACGAGGCTCAATTTGGCAAGTTGAAAGACATTTTTCAAGGTTACAAACCAAAATTGACTGTATCATGGCACCGGAGAAGATGGCTGACGTTTTTGTTCATTTTTTTGTATTGTTTGTAAAAAATGTTTTAACTTATTCTGTACATAATGTTGCTTCTACCGTCTCTTATGACCGAAAATATAATTTGGACAACAGAACAGTGATTACTCACCACGAACTGGCAGAAGCTTTTTTTTCCTTTAACGAGTCTGACGAGCCCGACGTGAAGGACCTACTGCTTTCCCGGGAACAGGCCCAAATCCCTGTCATTTGCGTGAAGAGAAGACGGAGAAAAAGAAGATGGAGGTTGGGCTGCCTTCTGAGAATGCGTAGGTGGTCGAATAAACCACCACTGCCTTCCGTTCTACTAGCTAACATGCAATCATTGGAAAAGAAAATCGACGGCCTATGGGGAAGATTAAACTACCAACGGGACGTTAAAAACTGTAATATCTTATGCTTCACGGAGTCGTGGCTGAACGACGACATTATCAACATACAGCTGGCTGGTTATACTCTGTATCGGCAGGAGAGAACAGCGGCGTCTGGTAAGACAAGGGGGGCGGTCTATGTATATTTGTAAACAACAGCTGGTGCACGCTATCTAAGGAAGTCTTGAGGTTTTGCTCACCTGAGTTGGTGTGGTCTACAGCTTATCATGAAATACTCCATCTAAATAGAGAGTTTTCATCTGTATTTGTCGTTGCTGTCTACATACCACAACAGACCGATGCTGGCACTAAGACCACACTCAATAAGCTGTATTCTGCCATAAGCAAACAGGAAAACGCTCATCCAGAGGCGGCGCTCCTAGTGGCCGAGGGACTTCAATGCAGGAAACTTAAATCCGTTTTACCAAATTTCTCTCAGCATGTTAAATGTGCAACCAGAGGGAAAAAACCTCTAGACCACCTTTACTACACACACAGAGACGCGTACAAAGCTCTCCCTCGCCCTCCATTTGGCAAATCTGACCACAATTTTATCCTCCTGATTCCTGCTTACAAGCAAAAAGTAAAGCAGGAAGCACCAGTGACTCGGTCAATAAAAAAGTGGTCAGATGAAGCCGATGCTAAGCTACAGGACTGTTTTGCTAGCACAGACTGGAATATGTTCCGGGATTCTTCCGATGGCATTGAGGAGTACACCACATGCTTCATTGGCTTCATCAATAAGTGCATCGATGACGTCGTCCCCACAGTGACCGTAAGTGCATACCCCAACCAGAAGCCATGGAATACAGGCAGCATCTGCACTGAGCTAAAGGCTAGAGCTGCGCTTTCAATGAGCGGGACTCTAACCCGGAAGCTTATAAGAAATCCCGCTATGCCCTCCGACGTACCATCAAAGCATCAATACAGGACTAAAATTGAATCGTACTACACCGGCTCCAACGCTCGTCGGATGTGGCAGGGCTTGCAAACTATTACAGACTATAAAGGGAAGCACAACCGAGAGCTGCCCAGTGACACGAGCCTACCAGACGAGCTAAACTACTTCTATGCTCACTTCGAGGCAAATAACACTGAAACATGCATGAGAGCACCAGCTGTTCCAGACGACTGTGTGATCACTGTCTCCGCAGCCGATGTAAGACCTTTAAACAGGTCAACATTCACAAGGCCGCAGGGCCAGACACGGCCAGGCACGACTCCAACCCAATAATTAAGTTTTCCGATGACACAACAGTGGTAGGCCTTTAAACAGTAAGACCTTTAAACAGGTCAACATTCACAAGGCCGCAGGGCCAGACAGAATACCAGGACGTGTACTGCGAGTATGCGCTGACCAACTGGCAAGTGTGTTCACTGACATTTTCAACCTCTCCCTGTCCGATTCTGTAGTAGCAACATGTTTTAAACAGACCACCATAGTGCCTGTGCCCAAGAACACTAAGGTAACCAACCTGCCTAAATGACTACTGACCCATAGCAATCACGTCTGTATCTACCTTGTAGCTTACGATGCAACAAGGTCTAGGATATCCGAGACTATGACATCTCAGGTTTTGTTGAATGTGAAATGTCATATTACCACAATGATATTGTTTCCCTGCACTGTTTCTGTGAATAGGTTGCGCAATATGAGCCTTACAAACTATTTCTGTCACACCCTAAAAAATTACAGCCTAAAAAAACTAACATGTTCTCTTCGTCTAGCAAGTATAACCAGAATTGCACACACTTTACATCCACGGCAACGTTCCTTAACAGCCAAGAAGGCTCTGATTTGAACAACTTGACAGGTTGAGTCAGCCATCCCTCTCAGGGAGCATGTAGATGTTCAGAAGTGATACATGATGCTGGTTAGAAACAAGTTGCACAAAATTATTTGTTTTTAGATCAACTATTGTATTGATCACTTTTGGGCATAGTGCCCAGCTAAAGGGCACAATCTTCAAAAGCTACTGCTCCATTTTTGCAACCCATTATTACGTCTGTGTTACGACTCTCGTCGAAAGGAGTGGACCAAAGCGCAGGCTGGAAAGTGTTCATGATATTTATTTTCAAAAAACACTCAAATAAAATAACCAAAGTGAAAACGAAAGCGCACAGTTCTGTCAGGTACAGACACGAAACAGAAAACAAGATCCCACAAAACCCAAAAGGACAATGACAACTTATGTATGATCCCTAATCAGCGACAACGATAGACAGCTGCCTCTGATTGGGAGACACACATGGCAAAAAACAAAGAAATAGAAAACATAGACTTTCCCACCCGAGTCACATCCTGACCTAACCAAACATAGAAAATAATAAGGAACTCTAAGGTCAGGGCGTGACAGTCTGGGTTATAATAATGATAATAATAACAACATTTCATTTGTAGAGCACATTTCCCAAACTCAATGAACATAAGGTGTAAAACAAAAACAGCATCAATACATCAAAAAGTAGAAACAACTATCACAATACATAAAAACATGACCTACTAATGCAAAACATAGACTTTAATCAAATATTAAAAGCTAGCCTGAATGGGTGGGACTTAAGTTGTTTTTTAAAGGAGGAAATGTAAGCTGTCTCCTTGACATATACAGCTAGAGTGTTCTAGAGCTGATGTGAGGAGGTTCTGTCACTCATGCAGTGCAGGGTTGTGGCTGGTATGACCAGGCTGTTTGAGCCTGATGATCATAGGTTGCGTGCTGGTGAATAGTTCTCTAGAAGTTGGCATATATATTTCGGTGCATCACCCTTGAGGGCCTGAAACGTGAGCAGAATAATCTTGAATTTTATCCTATATTGAACAGGCATCCATGGGAGGTTGAATAAAACAGGGGTGATGTGTTGTTTTTTTGGGTGGTGTGTGAGAATATTCTGGTAGCTGCATTCTGGATAATCGGAGTTGAGACAGGAGCCTTACTGAGATTCCTGTCAGCAGTGCATTGCAGTAGTCAAGATCAAATCAAATTTTATTAGTCACATGCGCCGAAAAGGACAGGTGTAGACCTTACAGTGAAACGCTTACTTACGAGCCCCTAACCAACAATGCAGTTTCAAAAAAATATGTAAAGAATAAGAGATAAGTAACAAGTAATTAAAAAGCAGCAGTAAAATAACAATAGCGAGAAAATCTACAGGGGGGTACCGATGCAGTGTCAATGTCAAATCAAATCAAAGTTTATTTGTCATGTGCACCGAATACAACAGGTGTAGACCTTACAGTGAAATGCTTACTTACAGGCTCTAACCAATAGTGCGAAAAAAAGGTATGCGTGTGTATGTGTGTGTAGGTAAGTAAAGAAATAAAACAACAGTAAAAATACATTTGAAAATAAGAGTAGCAAGGCTATATACAGACACCGGTTAGTCAGGCTTATTGAGGTAGTATGTACATGTAGGTATGGTTAAAGTGACTATGCATATATGATGAACAGAGAGTAGCTGTAGCGTAATGTGCGGGGTCACCGGTTAGTTGAGGTAGTATGTACATGTAGGTAGAGTTAAAGTGACTATGCATAGATGACAACAGAGAGTAGCAGGGCTGTAAAGGGGAGGGGGGTAATGCAAATAGTCTGCGTAGCCATTTGACTAGATGTTTAGGAGTCTTATGGGTTGGGGGTAGAAGCGGTGTAGAAGCTTCTTGGACCTCCGGTACCGCTCCGGTACCGCTTGCAGTGCAGTAGCAGAGAGAACAGTCTATGACTAGGGTGTCTGGAGTGCCTTCCTCTGACACCACCTGGTATAGAGGTCCTGGATGGCAGGAAGCTTGGCCCCAAGCTTGTACTGGGCCGTTCGCACTCCCCTCTGTAGTGCCTTGCGGTCGGAGGCCAAGCATTTGCCATACCAGGCAGTATGAAACCAGTCAGGATGCTCTCGATGGTGCAGCTGTAGAATCTTTAGAGGATCTCAGGACCCATGCCAAATCTTTTCAGTCTCCTGAGGGGGAAAAGGTTTTGTCGTTCCCTCTTCACGACTGTCTTGGTGTGCTTGGACCATGTTAGTTTGTTGGTGATGTGGACACCAAGGAACTTGAAGCTCTCAACCTGCTTCACTGCAGCCTCGTCGATGAGAATGGGTGCGTGCTCAGTCCTCTTTTTCCTGTAGTCCACAATCATCTCCTTTGACTTGATCACGTTGAGGGAGAGGTTGTTGTCCTGGCATCACACGACCAGGTCTCTGACCACCTCCCTATAGGCTGACTCGTCATTGTCGGTGATCAGGCCTACCACTGTTGCGTCATCGGCAAATTAAATGATGGTGTTGGAGTCGTGCCTGGCCATGCAGTCATGAGTGAAAAGGGAGCACAGGAGGGGACTGAGCACGCACCCCTGAGGGGCTGAGGATCAGCGTGGCAGATGTGTTATTACCTACCCTTACCACCTGGGGGCAGCCCATCAGGAAGTACTGACATAGGATGTCACCACGTCAGTAAAGGAATGTGAAGGGATTACACAGACAGTGATGGAGTAAAGACATGTTGAAGTTTACCTCTGAGTCTGGTTTATTTAATTCAGCATAATATCTTAACTTAGCACAAGTTGTAAGTTTAAGACTGAACAAGTGCCACTTTAACTCAGTCTCCTGAAAGGTTTATGTGAAGAAATGGTGAATGGATAAAGGTCGCCTCCATCAGTCTGACAAAACAGAATATTTCATTATTGTAGTCATATTTTGTCTCTACAGCAAGAGGGCGCCAAATAATCAGGGTCTGTTTAGTTGTTGTTCAACATACAGTGAGTTCCAAAAGTATTGGGACAGTGACAAATGTCTTTGTGATTGGCTCTCTACCCCAGCACCTTGGATTTGAAATGATACAATGACTATGAGGTTAAAGTGTCAGCTATAATTTGAGGGTATTTTCATCCATATCGGGTGAACCGTTTACAAAATTACAGCCTTTTTGTACATAGTCCCCTATTTTATGGGACCAAAAGTATTGGGACAAATTCACAGTAACACTTCCATTTAAGGGGTCCTTATCACAGTGCATCTACTGTACATGTGTAATTACACTAACAAGCGTTGTAGCGACTCATAGTTACAATGTAATAACAACATGTACCTGGTAGTTGTGGTCTGTAATTACAGAAGTGTAGCAAAGAATGCTTGTTACCATGCTTTTTACAAATGGGCAGTGTTCCACTAAATTCAGCAACTTAATGTTTATTTTTTTCTCAGATGCATCTGATTCATTACCAACTGTGACAAAGGTTTGGATATCTTGTGGATTCGCTGGGTGTCAGAGATTATAGTCTATGCTCAATAAACTCAAATTACTTAACCATGAATGTGAACTGTTCAAAATATTTCTCCAGTCAACGTTGTTGCTAGCACTTGTCTCAAAAATATAGTGGGTTAACTTGGTTGAGCTTATGTTAAAAATAGAGAATACGAGTGTCATCCCAGATGAGGAACAAGACACTATTTTAAAGCACATGTAATATTTGCCTAAGTAGAATGTAGCTAGTAAAAATGTCAGAACATTACCCATCCTGACAACCTGTCCCTCAATTTGAAGCTTCTGGAAGTGTGACCCAAGTGGGAGAATAAACACAATAGTACACCATAGAGTACATGTAATATTCACATAAGTACAGATTAATGTGATTACTAGTTGTTAGCGAAGGGTATTATGGGTACTGAGTTTGAGTTTATTTTTATTTTTACAGGGACAGTGCACATTAATCAACGTTTCAGTAAAAGTGCCGGTTTTAGCCAGCCGGCTAATTTTCAACCGCAGTCCCTGGGCAGGTTTACTAAATATGGAAGGAACGTTCTGCAAAGACCCTATAATGGTAAGGTTATGAGCGCAATGGCAAAAATGGGTTCATAAAACGGCTCATATCAAAAAAAGTTTAAATTGTTAAATCATTTAACGGTATATTTGACAATAGGTCTATTGCTTTAACCATCAATAAAAAAAATGACACATTACTAATAAACAGTTATGGTTACAATTCTGAGATAGTAATTTGTGCTTGCAAAATTGTAAGCTTGGTTGAATAATGGCTTATGAATGCACTTAAAATGGTCATAAGACAAACTCTTATTCTATCATTTAACCTTGCAATATTGAAGAACATTCTCACTTTTGGATGTGATGCATTTGTGCAATTATTTATTTATCCCAGGATATAAGGCATGTCAAGTATTTAACGTTTAATGTCTCCCAATTTGTGCCACACAAAACAACGATGACCTCGAACATGTCCCTTTGTAAAAGAACAAGGTCAAGAAGAAGGTCAATGTGCAAAATCTAGACATAATAAATTGCATTCGGAAAAAAAGTGTTGGAGAAGAGAGAAAAACGTCAAGATGGAAGAACCTTTTCAATGCATTTTTGTTTTTTGGGGGATACATTAATTCTGCTGGACAATTTAGTGTAGGAAGTAACCAATCTACAGTATCTAACATTTGCCTGCCACCTAGCCAAGTGTTGGCTAGCGAACTAGCTACGTAACTGCAGAGCCGTATCTAGCTAAGTAGAAAACGTTAGCTGGTGTTTTTGTTAGCTAGCTAGGCTAGTTTATCTGGTTTATCTTGGGTTAGTTATAAAAATCTTCTGTGTTAACATGCACTTTTATAGCTTGCTGGATAACACAATAACTAGCTAGGTAGCTAGCTAGACCTAGCTAGCTGTAGGCCTAAACTATAGAAACCATGAGGATCATAACTAGTATAGGGTAACATAGTGTCTCACGTTAAGTTGTCATAAAATCTTCTTCTCTACCACAGATTTCCACAATGTCTCAGACTCCAGGATTGGAAAATACTGAAGACAGATATTTCCATTGTTACCTGTAATGTTAAAAAAGGGGGGGAAAGAAAATCCTAGTTTTCCAAAATATCTATTTAGGCTACTCAACATTCTATAGGTTACAGCTTTGAGTCACCACTATTGTAGTTATAACATTGTTTAATCTAATTAATCAAATTATTGATCCAACAATAACAATCCTTATTGTTTTGTAAGAAATGGTGGTGCAATACATTTGACTAAAGTAGAAACTCATCTATTGTTTGTAGGTTTTTTCACTTGGTAATGAGTAGTAGCCCTAAGTATATATATGGAAATTCCTAAATCCTGTGTAATGCCTAGGAAATGCATTGTATTTATGAAGATATTACATTTATTCTGCGGTGTGCTAGTGTGTTTATTTCTCACTTGGTTGGCGCTTTCAGAAGCTGACAATTAGATTGTCAGGATGGGTAACGCACTTTGTAGGTACACTATAATTACAGGTACCCCTCAACATACACTTAATTTTAACTAGCTAAATCCTGTGTAACATTACATTTACATTTAAGTCATTTAGCAGACGCTCTTATCCAGAGCGACTTACAAATTGGTGCATTCACCTTATGATATCCAGTGGAACAACCACTTTACAATAGTGCATCTAACTCTTTTAAGGGGGGGGGGGGGTTAGAAGGATTACTTTATCCTATCCTAGGTATTCCTTAAAGAGGTGGGGTTTCAGGTGTCTCCGGAAGGTGGTGATTGACTCCGCTGACCTGGCGTCGTGAGGGAGTTTGTTCCACCATTGGGGTGCCAGAGCAGCGAACAGTTTTGACTGGGCTGAGCGGGAACTGTACTTCCTCAGAGGTAGGGAGGCGAGCAGGCCAGAGGTGGATGAACGCAGTGCCCTTGTTTGGGTGTAGGGCCTGATCAGAGCCTGAAGGTACGGGGGTGCCGTTCCCCTCACAGCTCCGTAGGCAAGCACCATGGTCTTGTAGCGGATGCGAGCTTCAACTGGAAGCCAGTGGAGAGAGCGGAGGAGCGGGGTGACGTGAGAGAACTTGGGAAAGTTGAACACCAGACGGGCTGCGGCGTTCTGGATGAGTTGTAGGGGTTTAATGGCACAGGCAGGGAGCCCAGCCAACAGCGAGTTGCAGTAATCCAGACGGGAGATGACAAGTGCCTGGATTAGGACCTGCGCCGCTTCCTGCGTGAGGCAGGGTCGTACTCTGCGAATGTTGTAGAGCATGAACCTACAGGAACGGGTCACCGCCTTGATGTTAGTTGAGAACGACAGGGTGTTGTCCAGGATCACGCCAAGGTTCTTAGCACTCTGGGAGGAGGACACAATGGAGTTGTCAACCGTGATGGCGAGATCATGGAACGGGCAGTCCTTCCCCGGGAGGAAGAGCAGCTCCGTCTTGCCGAGGTTCAGCTTGAGGTGGTGATCCGTCATCCACACTGATATGTCTGCCAGACATGCAGAGATGCGATTCACCACCTGGTTATCAGAGGGGGGAAAGGAGAAGATTAATTGTGTGTCGTCTGCATAGCAATGATAGGAGAGACCATGTGAGGATATGACAGAGCCAAGTGACTTGGTGTATAGCGAGAATAGGAGAGGGCCTAGAACAGAGCCCTGGGGGACACCAGTGGTGAGAGCACGTGGTGCGGAGACAGATTCTCGCCACGCCACCTGGTAGGAGCGACCTGTCAGGTAGGACGCAATCCAAGCGTGGGCCGCGCCGGAGATGCCCAGCTCGGAGAGGGTGGAGAGGAGGGTCTGATGGTTCACAGTATCAAAGGCAGCCGATAGGTCTAGAAGGATGAGAGCAGAGGAGAGAGAGTTAGCTTTAGCAGTGCGGAGCGCCTCCGTGACACAGAGAAGAGCAGTCTCAGTTGAATGACTAGTCTTGAAACCTGACTGATTTGGATCAAGAAGGTCATTCTGAGAGAGATAGCAGGAGAGCTGGCCAAGGACGGCACGTTCAAGAGTTTTGGAGAGAAAAGAAAGAAGGGATACTGGTCTGTAGTTGTTGACATCGGAGGGATCGAGTGTAGGTTTTTTCAGAAGGGGTGCAACTCTCGCTCTCTTGAAGACGGAAGGGACGTAGCCAGCGGTCAAGGATGAGTTGATGAGCGAGGTGAGGTAAGGGAGAAGGTCTCCGGAAATGGTCTGGAGAAGAGAGGAGGGGATAGGGTCAAGCGGGCAGGTTGTTGGGCGGCCGGCCGTCACAAGACGCGAGATTTCATCTGGAGAGAGAGGGGAGAAAGAGGTCAAAGCACAGGGTAGGGCAGTGTGAGCAGAACCAGCGGTGTCGTTTGACTTAGCAAACGAGGATCGGATGTCGTCGACCTTCTTTTCAAAATGGTTGACAAAGTCATCAGCAGAGAGGGAGGAGGGGGGAGGAGGGGGAGGAGGATTCAGGAGGGAGGAGAAGGTGGCAAAGAGCTTCCTAGGGTTAGAGGCAGATGCTTGGAATTTAGAGTGGTAGAAATTGGCTTTAGCAGCAGAGACAGAAGAGGAGAATGTAGAGAGGAGGGAGTGAAAGGATATAACAACTAGTCATTACATTGTACTTTATGTGAACATAAACGTACTCTATGGTATTCTTATTCTGCCACTTGGATGGCACTTCCAGAAGCTTTAAACTGAGGGCCAGGTTCTCAGGATGAGTAATGTACTGTAAAAGTACATATTAATTACAAATATGTACTCCTCAAGATACACTTCATTTTAACCAGCTAAATCCTGTGTAATAACTAGTACATTGTACATTGAATTGATGAAAACTAGCATTCAAAGTTTTCAAAGTTCCATCATGTACAATTATGTAGAGTAAAGTGCTTGCAATGCCAAGGTTGTTGGTTTGGTTCCTACTGGCGTGAGCCACACAAAAATACATGCATGCTCTACTGTATGTTGCTTTTGATAAAATAATCTACTAAATAATATTATAAACTAAGCACTAATACCATCTTCCATGTCATACCATGTCATTCAAACATAAAACAAGGAGGATGTTCCTTGTTGTGGATGTAGAGGTATGTTCAATAGAACAGATTCTAAAAGAAACTCAAACACATTTCAACGTCATACGAGACGTCAGGGAGACGTCAGGGAGTGATACAACTCTTTAAAAAAACATGCCATCTTATGATATGTCATCTAATGACAAACCAGACCCGTGTTTAATCAACCATGATTTCTTAGGGTGTGGTTAGTCACAGAACAGTGTAGTTACTGGTGGACGACAACGCCTAAGACAACAATTATTTATTTTACCTTTATTTAACTAGGCAAGTCAGTTAAGAACAAATTCTTATTTTCAATGACAGCCTAGGAACAGTGGGTTAACTGCCTTGTTCAGGCAGAACAACAGATTTTTACCTTGTCAGCTCAGGGATTCGATCTTGCCAGGCTACCAGCTGCCATAAAACATCAGATAGCTGAAATCGCATTTTAGGTTTCAGTTCAAACATCCAAATAGGGTTAAGTGTAAGAGTAAGTTGTACAATTCACATCTGATAATATAAGTTGTTACGATTGGGTCAATGCAAATCGTTAGTTGGGATATGTGATTAAAAAAAATCACTGGTCAAAACACTGACACGGGAAGCAACTTGCCAACATGCTCTGACTGGGGATTTTGCCCAATAAGTTCTCTAGACTGAATACATTTCTACCAGTACATGTGTTAGTTTAGTTTACTATAGCAAGTAGACATTGTATTAACAGGATGGAGTTCTATGGAAACTTAATTTTAACCAGCTAAATCCTGTGTAACAACTAGTAATTACATTGTATTTAGGCAAACATTACCTGTGCTTTGAAATAGTGTATTTTGCCTCATCTGGGATGACATTTACATTTACATTTAAGTCATTTAGCAGACGCTCTTATCCAGAGCGACTTACAAATTGGATGACACTCATATTAGATCTGTTTTCATAAACCAAGCACTAATACCATCTTCCATGTCATACCATGGCATTCAAACATAAAACAAGGAGGATGTTCCTTGTTGTGGATGTAGAGGTATGTTTTAGAACAGATTCTAAAAGAAACTCAAACATTTTTCAACGTCATGGGAGACGTCAGGAAGACGTCATGGAGTGATACAACTCATGAAAAAGCATTCCATTTTATCATGTGTAATCTAATGACAAACCAAACCAGTGTTTAATCAACAATGATTGTTCAGGGTGTGGCAAGTCACAGAACAGTGTAGTTATTGGTGGACGGAAACACCTAAGACAACAATAAATCAATGGAAAACATGAAATCACAGTTCAAATATCCAAATTGTGTTCAGTGTAAGTTGTACAATTCACATCTGATAAATATACATTTTTACGATTGGTTCAATACAAATCGTTAGCTGGTGTAACGTGTTCGCTAAGAATTGGGAAGCAAGCACAGGGAGTGAATTTAATAATAAATTAAACATAACAAGAACCACGAGTAGCGTAAAGCCATAAAAACATTAACAGAATCAATAAAGCTTGGGGAAAGAACGAAAGTACGTGACAGATATAGCGGAGGTAATCAGGAAGGTGATGGAGTCTCATAAGGCGCAGGTGCGCGTTACGATGGTGGCAGTTGTGCATAATAATGAATAAACTGGCGACGTCGAGCACAGGAGAGGGGGAGTGGATGTAGACTTGACAGTTGGGATGTGTGCCAAAAAAAATCACTGATTAAAACACTGACACGTGAGGCAACTTGCCAACACTTTCTGACTGGGGATGGTGCTCTCCGTAAGATAACAATACGTTTTCTTTAAGATTAATACATTTCTACCAGTAGTTAGGTTAGTTTACTATGGCAAGTAGCCGTTATATAATAAGGACGGAGTTCTATGGAAATAACCCACTTCACAGAGGTGTAACGGAACGCGTCAGACCAATTTTGATAGTACAATAGTATAAGTAAAGGTTATAATGCACCTGACAGTTTAAGTTTTTGGAAATATCCAGTATATGTCCTATAACAGTCCTTATTAGTCAAGGCAGTGTGAGATAGTAACAATTAGACATGTTGAGTCAGGCATCACACTCAGGAATGTACATGTTCACAAGTGATACCCACATGTTAAGGGATAGAATGAAGCTCCTCCCCCAAATTGTGTAACTAAATAGTTTGGGTAAAACTTTGTGAATGTTTAAGGTATCATGCATAACAACCTTAATATATGAACATCATTCATAAGGAACCTTCAAAATACGTTATTTTTCCTTACAGAAAGTTAATTATTATGAAGTTAAATTATTTTAGTTGAAATAATCTGGTCTGAGTGAACAGTATTGTTGCTGGTGTCACTGACTGGATTAGTCCTGCGCACTTCAAGGCTGTATTAGTCTTTGCTGAGCTAAAGCCAAGGCATAAGCTTCTGGCTCGATGGGGTTTAGGTCGGTATCAGTAAAGCAATTCCTGACAAACCCTAATTTATAAAGCCCTTTTTACATCAAATGTGATTGATTTGATCTAATATATGTTTTCAGATATCAGGCAAAGTTACCCAACACGTTACAATGCCATCAATTGCTCTGACCTGGGTTCAAATAGTATTGAGCCTGTCTTGAGTGAGTGCCAGAAAGATGGGGGTTGCTCTTTTGGGGCTACTACAATGGTTCCATTGTGCCAGGCAAGCTAAATCATCAACCACAGCTAGTTAGAGTATTTGAAATATTCTATTTACAGCCAGTTCTGGTTCCCAACCCTTCTGCTCTTGTGGCCTTGAGCAAGTCACAATACCCCTAATCTGCAACCTGGGTACTGCTCTGAGGTTTACCTGGTGCTCCCAGACTGTTGTGTGATTAGTATGTCAGAGGGTTGGGTACTTTGACAGAATAAATAAAATATTTATCAAATTCCTCATGAATGATGTTGAATAAATGTGTTCTAATAGTTGTTATGAATGACACTGGAACACTCATCAAGGTGTTATGTATACCCCCCATTTGTTTTAGATCAACTAATGCAACATTGGCATGCAGAAGATTCCCCTTGGTCGAGAGTCCTGAATAAAAAGAGGAACTCCCTGAGGAAGACAGGAAAACTGTGCATCAAGGTTTAACCCTAAATAAAGTGACACTGACGGTCAGCTGGAGAGGGAAAACCTTCATACTTCAGATTCACATTAGTGTTGCCATGAACCTTACAGAGGTTAAATATGCACCCAGAAATAGGTCAATACTATCATGCATTTATTTTTTGATAGCTTTAATTAAGATTTTAGTACTTAGACCCTGAGTACTTAAAGGGGAAATCTGTGATTCAAACAACAAAGCGGACACCCCCCCCCACTTAAGTAAACGTAACGTCTCTCAAATTCATAGATGTAGCAATGGATGCAAGGACTGACCATCCATGATATCAAGGACCAAGGCACTCTTCAAAATACTGAAACATTATTGTAGTGTCATGTTAATGTTCAATGGAAATTATATAAAAAAACCTGAACACATTTCATTATCATAGAGAGATACAAGTCTTTAAATATGTATTTTTTTTAATCCAGGCACAAGATACAGATTTGTATTAATTTCTCCAAATATATCAACTGTAAAATCTCAAAAATGTAAGGTATTTCGCACACAATATTTTATCAGATTTTTTTATTTTTTATATTGTTATACATTTCTTTCTTGCTTTTCAGCAGATACACAAATGTTTAGGTGTCAACATTCTTCATTGTAAGCAATCATTTTTGAAATATTTTAGCATCTGGAACATGCTCCCCATAAAACCAGAAACCAGAAATCCAAGACGATTTCCTCCATTGTTGGTCTCAGCATGTGGGGTCATTGTGACCCTCAATCATATTTACCAGCTGATTACAACATATCTTGACACCACTTTTGTTAGAGATTTATAAACTGAATCTACCTTTAAAAGAAACAACTATGTTGTGTAAAAAGATATGGGAAGTAGCACATGTGTGAGTGTAGAACTGTTAAATAGAAAAATGCTGACTGCTTACTTTAGGCAATTGACTAAATTAAATGGAATGGCTCCAAAGTTAAGTCAATTAAGTACAATGAAGTAAGTTTCTGGCTATAGAAAATCTTTAATAAAATGTAATTGTCACCTAAACAGTTTTCAATAAAATAAGGTCAGTACATAACTGTTATTATACTCTCAAACAGATTCAATAATTTTTTGTCCATCCCACATTTTTTGTCAGAACACCTAAAGCCAGTTTTCTATACCACGTCAGTACCTGGGGAAAAAACGAAAACATTTTCCAGCTAAGAACCTCCCACTTGCATTCCTCTGTCCCTCCCTTTTTCGTCATCTTTATCTTATTATCTTTGGTGCCTCCCAAAATATAACGTCACCTGAAAGACAGACAATTTGTGGCATCAAACCAGCCCTATAGTAATATAAATACAAACTAGGAATACATTGGCATTACAGTACACACAGGCACAGTTCAGTTGTAATCTTGAAAGGGTTAACAGAACTAGACAAATTAGATTTTATAGTAGATATAAGCTAGATATTGTGATTGTTTATTGTCTTTAACCAAGACCTTCCTCAATTGATATTTGGAGAAATTAGAGAAATTGGTGGCTGGCATTGAAGTGTTTGCTGTAGGTAAGTAATAATATTTACTGTATAATGGAATATATTAATGGAAAATATTTGATACATCTTTTTCAATTAAATTGCACACAGCACAATTTTTTTAAATACATACAAATATAACAAGGTAAAATAGTCTTATAAGAACAGATCAAAATCCACAATTGATAATGTAAAGCAAAAACATTGAAACTATGAAGATTATGGTTATTATGTACACGTTATATGTAAACACCCATACACTTTTGATTAACTACTAAGCTGTCACAGAATATGTATAGGAACATGTAGTTCATTGCTGGCAGACCATTTGAAAACTTTAAATTTACATGATGTTACATGATTTACAGTGCCTTCAGAAAGTATTCATACCTCTTGACTTATTCCACATTTTGTTGTGTTACAGCCTGGTCTTAATGATGAAATGCCCATGCATGTTATGTAAATGTGAACATGAGTTAATTCCGCCACTTTAGATCACTCTGACGTGTTTTGTTGTACAGTACCCAATGATTTATGAAAACTTCCTTGATAGGTCGATGTCCTCATTGTGGTTTCACAGTCTTGTTTAATATGTTTTATGTACACACTTTATTATAATTATTAGAATACTTATGAAATGCACATTGTTATATTATAGGGGTGTCAGGTAGCCTAGTGGTTAGAATATTGGGCCAGTAACCAAAAGGTTGCTAGATTGAATCCCTGTGCTGACAAGGTAAAAATCTGTTGTTCTGCCCCTGAACAAGGCAGTTAACCCAATGTTCCTAGGCTGTCATTGTACGTAAGAATTTGTTCTTAACTGACTTGCCTAGCTAAATGAAGGTTCAATATAAAATATAAATATTTGTAACATATGCTTGTTTTCCTTATACTCCAGGATTTTGTGAGTGTTTTTAATTTGCACCCTTATGTAGACATTGCTCCAGCCACATCCGTTCAATGCGTTTAATGCTTGAGGCCTATATGTGAACTTAATAGAGCAGTGATATTAGCAAGAGCAGTGTGCAGGTTTCTTATTTTTTCCCATCTTTTTAAGAATGTAGAAAATGGATTGGTCAACTTTTGAAAGCCAAGTTTAAATACTTATGTTTTTTAAGCAGCAAAATGCGGATTTCTCTTGAAAAATTGCAACGCTAATGTGGATTTGACTATTTCATGTATTATGTTTTATATTTGAAAAAACATCCACTTTTGATGAACTACACCGATTACTTTCACAGAATATGTATAGAATTCAGAATGAATTGCTGGTCGCTGGCAGACCATTTGCAAATTTGAAATGCCCTTTCCTCTTTCATGAAGTAACATGATTGGTGGGATGCGGTAATAGGCTGATTTCTCATGGGGAAAAATGCAACGCTAATCTGGATTTTACTGTGTAATTTCACTAAAGTGTGTAAATCCATGTTGACAGCAGTTATAGTGACTATTGTGAAATTATTCACACCCTTGCAAAGTTTTCACATTTTGTTTCCTTATTTTTTACATTATTCTTCACAAGCTACTTTTATTCACAGAGATGTCTTGAATTAATAATTATTCACACCTCTTGATCTGGCACACCTAAATGAGTTGCATAAATTTGCTGAACAAGATGCAGATTAAGTTGAAAAGTGTCCACCACTGCACATTAATAGTGGTTTATGACCTGTCAATTAAATGTATATTTTTCTTTCTATTCAGAAAACAACTGCATCAACTGAGTCCAAAATGAAGACACAGAAACTGACAGCTACCTTTTTTACCATGGGTATGTAGTACACTGAAGTTCATTCTGTGTTCATTTTTTACTATTTGCTAACTTCATGCCAACTCGTGTATTAATCCTCAATCAAAATATTAACAACCAAAAAGGCAAAATGATGACAAAATAGACCATATACATTTGGATAATGTAATTAGAATAATGAGAAATTATGTATATATTCTTTGCATATGTTGTTACAATGCTTATGATTTTTCTAAATGTTTATTTTGACATTTCATGGAGGCAATTTTACATTTGGCCTAGTCTAATGTCAAATGTCTCACCTCGATTAAATACATTTCCAAAATATAAAAAAGGAAAATGACTCAATTGTAAGCGGTAAACATTATCACACTGCTGTAACCTCTTATTACTTGAATTATATTACCACACTCCTGTAATGAAAAATGTACCATCTTTTCAACAACAAAAAAATACAACTCAAGTGTGGTAATCTCAATACGGTTTTATAGGTAATAGTATTAACAATCAAGGGAATCATTTCAGTATTTAATTTATGTAGCTATAAATTATAATTGTATATTGTACATAATAAGATGTCAAAAACTGCACCATGCTGATGAAGGGAAATCTTGGAAATCTTGATATTGTGCGCAATAAACATACTAACCATTCATCTCATAAACCACAGTGTTTTTATGCTGGAATATCCATGGAGTTCTGACCACAACTGCAGCTCCTACGACAACTGCAGCTCCTACGACAACTGAAGCTCCTACGACAACTGAAGCTCCTACGACAACTAAAGCCTCTACGACAACTAAAGCTCCTACGACAACTAAAGCTCCTACGACAACTAAAGCCTCTACGACAACTGAAGCTCCTACGACAACTGTAGCTCCTACTACAACCAATGCAGCTCTTCCTACAACTGTAGGTCCTACGACCACTACACCAGCTGCACCTACTACAACAACCACAACTGCAGCACCTTCTACGACAGCCACTGCAGCTCCGACTACAACAACTGTTGCTCCTACGACAACCACAATCGCAGCTCCTACTACAACTTTAGATACTGCAACCACTACAACAGATGCACCTATATCTAAAACTGAAGCTCCTACAACAACCACAACAGCAAAACAAACAACAACAACTTTAGCTTCTACGACAACAAATATATCCCCAACAACTACAACGTCAGCAGCTACTTCGAAAATCACTTCAGCTCCTACTACAACAACTGTAGCTCTTACAACCACTTCGACTGCAGCACATACTACAACGACAACTGTAGCTCCTACGACAACATCTGTAGCTCCTATGACAACTAGAACTGCAGCACCTACTTCAACAACTACAACTGAAGCTCCTACAATAACCACAACTGCAGAACCTACTACGACAACTACAACCAAAGCTGCTACGACAACCACAACTTCAGCACCTACCACGACAACTACAACACCTACTACGACAACCACAACACCTACTACGACAACCACAACTGTAGCTCCTACGACAACCACAACTGCAGCACCTACTTCAACAACCACTGCAGCTCTTACAACCACTACACCAGCAGCACCTACTATGACAACTACAACTGAAGTTCCTACAACAACAACAACTGAAGCTCCTACGATAACCACAACACCTACTACGACTATTACAACAGCAGCACCTATAACAACTGTAGCTTCTACGACAACAACGATATATCCTACTACCACGACAACTGCAGCAACTACTTTGACAATCACTCCAGCTCCAACTACAACATCTGTAGCTCCTACGACCACTACAGAACCAACTTCAACAACCACTGCAGCTCCTACTTCAACAACCACTGCAGTTCCTACTTCAACAACCATTTCAGCTCCTACTTCAACAACCACTGCAGCTCCTACTGCAACAACCACTGCAGCTGCTACTTCAACAACCAATGCAGCTCCTACTTCAACAACCATTGCAGCTCCTACTTCAACAACCACTGCAGCTCCTACTGCAACAACCACTGCAGCTCCTACTTCAACAACCACTGAAGCTCCTACTTCAACAACCACTGCAGCTCCTACAACCTCTACAACAGCAGAACCTACTAAAACAACTACAAATGCAGCTCCTACGACAACCACAACTGCACCTCCCATTACAACACGTTTAGATCCTACAACCACTACAACAGAAGCACCTACAACGACAACTGAAGCTCCTACGACAACCACAACAACAGAAGCACCTACAACAACAACTGTAGCTTCTACGACAACAAATATATCCCCAACAACTACAACGTCAGCAGCTACTTCGACAATCACTTCAGCTCCTACTACAACAACTGTAGCTCTTACAACCACTACGACTGCAGCACATACTACAACTACAACTAAAGCTCCTACGATAACCACAACTGCAGCACCTACTACGACAACTACAACTGAAGCTGCTACGACAACCACAACTGCACCTCCAACTACAACAACTGTAGCTCCTACGACACCCAAAACTGCAGCACCTACAAGAAAAACTGTAGCTCCTACGACCACAACTACACCACCTACTTCGACAACCGCTGCAGCATCTGCTAAAATTACTACAACTGATGCTCCTACAACATCATCTGGAGCTCCTATAACCACTACAACTGCAGCACCTACTTCAACAACTACAACTGAAGCTCCTACCATAACCACAACTGCAGCATCTACTACGACAACTACAAACGAAGCTGCTACGACAACCACAACTTCAGCGCCTACTACGACGACTACAACACATACTACGACAACTACAACACCTACTACGACAACTACAACTGAAGCACCTACGATAACCACAACACCTACTACGACCATTACAACAGCAGCACCTATAACAACTGTAGCTTCTACAACGACTACTAAAAATCCTACTACCACTACAACTGCAGCAACTACTACGACATCCACAACACCTACTACGACATCCACAACTGCAGCTCCTACGACAACCACAACTGCAACTCCAACTACAACAACTGTAGCTCCTATGACCACCACAACTGCAGCACCTACAACTACAACTGTTGCTCCTACGACAACATCTGTAGTTCCTACGACCACTACAACTGCAGCACCTACTTCAACAACCACTGCAGCTCTTACAACCACTACACCAGCAGCACCTACTACGACAACTACAACTGCAGTTCCTACAACAACAACAACTGAAGCTCCTACGATAACCACAACACCTACTACGACAACCGCAACTGTAGCTCCTACGATAACTACAACACCTACTACGACCATTACAACAGCAGCACCTATAACAACTGTAGCTTCTACGACAACAACTATTTATCCTACTACCACTACAACAACTACTTTGACAATCACTACAGCTCCAACTACAACAACTGTAGCTCCTACGACCACTACAACTGCAGAACATACTTCAACAACCACTGCAGCTCCTACTTCAACAACCACTACAGCTCCTTCTTCAACAACCATTGCAGCTCCTACTTCAACAACCACTGCAGCTCTTACTGCAACAACCACTGCAGTTCCTACTTCAACAACCACTGCAGCTCCTACTTCAACAACCATTGCAGCTCCTACTTCAACAACCACTGCAGCTCCTACTTCAACAACCACTGCAGCTCATACTTCAACAACCACTGCAGCTCATACAACCACTACAACAGCAGCACCTACTAAAACAAATACAAATGCAGCTCCTATGACAACCACAACTGCAGCTCCCATTACAACACGTTTAGATCCTACAACCACTACAACAGAAGCACCTACAACGACAACTGAAGCTCCTACGACAACCACAACAACAGAGACACCTACCACTACCACTACACCAGCAGCACCTACTTCGACAACTACAAATGCAGTTCCTACTTCAACAACCACTGCAGCTCCTACTTCAACAACCACTGCAGCTCATACTTCAACAACCACTGCAGCTCATACAACCACTACAACAGCAGCACCTACTAAAACAAATACAAATGCAGCTCCTATGACAACCACAACTGCAGCTCCCATTACAACACGTTTAGATCCTACAACCACTACAACAGAAGCACCTACAACGACAACTGAAGCTCCTACGATAACTACAACACCTACTACGACCATCACAACAGCAGCACCTATAACAACTGTAGCTTCTACGACAACAACTATTTATCCTACTACCACTATAGCAACTACTTTGACAATAACTACAGCTCCAACTAAAACATCTGTAGCTCCTACGACCACTACAACTGCAGAACCTACTTCAACAACCACTGCATCTCCTACTTTAACAACCACTGCAGCTCCTACAACCACTACAACAGAAGCACCCACTACGACCACTACAAATGCAGCTCCTACGACAATCACAACTGATACTCCTACTACAACTTTAGATCCTACGACCACTACAACAGCAGCACCTACAACGACAACTGTAGCTCCTACGACAACCACAACAGCAGCACCTACAAAAACAAATGTAGCTTCTACGACAACAAATATATCCCCAACCACTACAACGTCAGCAGCTACTGCGAAAATCACTTCAGCTCCTACTACAACAACTGTAGCTCTTACAACCACTATGACTGCAGCACATACTACGACAATGACAACTGCAGCACCTACTACGACAACTACATCTGTAGCACCTACTACGACAACTGTAGCTCCTATAACCACTAAAACTGCAGCACCTACTTCAATAACTACAACTGAAGCTCCTACAATAACCACATCTGCAGCACCTACTACGACAACTACAACCGAAGCTGCTACGACAACCACAACTTCAGCGCCTACTACGACAACTACAACACCTACTACGACAACTACAACACCTACTACGACAACCACAACTGTAGCTGCTACAACAAACACAACTGCAGCTCCAACAAAAACAACTGTAGATCATACGACCACCACAACTGCAGCACCTACAACGACAACTGTAGCTCCTATAACCACTAAAACTGCAGCACCTACTTCAACCACTGCAACTGAAGCTTCTACAATAACCACAACTGCAGCACCTACTACGACAAATACAACCGAAGCTGCTACGACAACCACAACTTCAGCGCCTACTACGACAACTACAACACCTACTACGACAACTACAACACCTACTACGACAACCGCAACTGTAGCTCCTACGACCACCACAACTGCAGCACCTACAACGACAACTGTAGCTCCTACGATCACAACTACACCACCTACTTCGACAACCGCTGCAGCATCTGCTAAAATAACTACAACTGTTGCTCCTACGACAACATCTGTAGCTCCTATGACCACTACAACTGCAGCACCCACTTCAACAACCACTGCAGCTCTTACAACCACTACACCAGCAGCACCTACTTCGACAACTAAAAATGCAGTTCCTACAACAACAACAACTGAAGCTCCTACGATAACTACAACACCTACTACGACCATTACAACAGCAGCACCTATAACAACTGTAGCTTCTACGACAACAACTATTTATCCTACTACCACTACAGCAACTACTTTGACAATCACTACAGCTCCAACTACAACATCTGTAGCTCCTACGACCACTACAACTGCAGAACCTACTTCAACAACCACTGCAGCTCCTACTTTAACAACCACTGCATCTCCTACTTTAACAACCACTGCAGCTCCTACAACCACTACAACAGAAGCACCCACTACGACCACTACAAATGCAGCTCCTACGACAATCACAACTGATACTCCTACTACAACTTTAGATCCCACGACCACTACAACAGAGGCACCTACAACGACAACTGTAGCTCCTACGACAACCACAACAGCAGCACCTACAAAAACAACTGTAGCTTCTACGACAACAAATATATCCCCAACCACTACAACGTCAGCAGCTACTGCGAAAATCACTTCAGCTCCTACTACAACAACTGTAGCTCTTACAACCACTACGACTGCAGCACATACTACAACTACAACTAAAGCTCCTACGATAACCACAACTGCAGCACCTACTACGACAACTACAACTGCAGCACCTACTACGACAACTACATCTGTAGCACCTACAACGACAACATCTGTAGCTCCTACGACCACTACAACTGCAACACCTACTTCAACAACCACTGCAGCTCTTAAAACCACTACACCAGAAGCACCTACTACGACAACTACAAATGCAGTTCCTACAACAACCACAACTGCAGCACCAACTACGGCAACTACATCTGCAGCACCTACTATGACAACTACATCTGCAGCTCCAACTACGACAACTGTAGCTCCTACGACCACCACAACTACACCACCTACTTCGACAATCAATGCAGCACCTGCTATAATAACTACAACTGAAGTTCAAACCACAACATCTGTAGCTCCTGTGACCACTACAACTGCAGCACCTACTTCAACAACCACTGCAGCTCTTACAACCACTACCCCAGAAGCACCTACTACGACAACTACAAATGCAGTTCCTATGACAACCACAACTGCAGCTCCTACTACAACAACTTTAGATCCTACGACCACAACAACAGAAGCACCTACAACGACAACTGAAGCTCCTACGATAACCACAACACCTACTACGACCATTACAACAGCAGCACCAATAACAACTGTAGCTTCTACGACAACAACTATATATCCTACGACCACTAAAACTGCAGCACCTACTTCAACAACCACTGCATCACCTAGAACAGCATCTGTAGCTCCTTCAACTACAACTGTAGCTCCTACGACCATTACAACTGCAGCATCTACTTTGACAACCACTGCAGCACCTGCTACAATAACTACAACTGAAGCCGCTACGACAACCACAACACCTACTCCGACCGTTACAACAGCAGCACCTATAACAACAACTGTAGCTTCTATGATCATCACAACTTCTCCTACTTTAACAACCACTGCAGCTCCTACAACTACTACAACAGAAGCACCCACTACGACCACTACAAATGCAGCTCCTACGACAATCACAACTGATACTCCTACTACAACTTTAGATCCCACGACCACTACAACAGAGGCACCTACAACGACAACTGTAGCTCCTACGACAACCACAACAGCAGCACCTACAAAAACAACTGTAGCTTCTACGACAACAAATATATCCCCAACCACTACAACGTCAGCAGCTACTGCGAAAATCACTTCAGCTCCTACTACAACAACTGTAGCTCTTACAACCACTACGACTGCAGCACATACTACAACTACAACTAAAGCTCCTACGATAACCACAACTGCAGCACCTACTACGACAACTACAACTGCAGCACCTACTACGACAACTACATCTGTAGCACCTACAACGACAACATCTGTAGCTCCTACGACCACTACAACTGCAACACCTACTTCAACAACCACTGCAGCTCTTAAAACCACTACAACTGCAGCACCTACTACGACAACTACAAATGCAGTTCCTACAACAACCACAACTGCAGCACCAACTACGGCAACTACATCTGCAGCACCTACTATGACAACTACATCTGCAGCTCCAACTACGACAACTGTAGCTCCTACGACCACCACAACTACACCACCTACTTCGACAATCAATGCAGCACCTGCTATAATAACTACAACTGAAGTTCAAACGACAACATCTGTAGCTCCTGTGACCACTACAACTGCAGCACCTACTTCAACAACCACTGCAGCTCTTACAACCACTACCCCAGCAGCACCTACTACGACAACTACAAATGCAGTTCCTATGACAACCACAACTGCAGCTCCTACTACAACAACTTTAGATCCTACGACCACAACAACAGAAGCACCTACAACGACAACTGAAGCTCCTACGATAACCACAACACCTACTACGACCATTACAACAGCAGCACCAATAACAACTGTAGCTTCTACGACAACAACTATATATCCTACGACCACTAAAACTGCAGCACCTACTTCAACAACCACTGCATCACCTAGAACAGCATCTGTAGCTCCTTCAACTACAACTGTAGCTCCTACGACAATTACAACTGCAGCATCTACTTTGACAACCACTGCAGCACCTGCTACAATAACTACAACTGAAGCCGCTACGACAACCACAACACCTACTCCGACCGTTACAACAGCAGCACCTATAACAACAACTGTAGCTTCTATGATCATCACAACTTCGACAACCACTGCAGTACCTGCTACAATAACTACAACTGCAGCTCTTACAACAACTGCAGCTGCAGCTAAAGCTACAACCATAACTGCACCTCCTACTATAACATTTGTAGCTCTTATGACCACTACAACAGACGCACCTACAATGACAACTGTTGCTGCTACGGCAACTGTAGCGCCTACGACCACTACATCTACCATACCTACAACAACAACTAAAGCTCTTACTCCAATAACTGTAGCTCCTTCAACCAGCACCACAACAGCTGCTACGACAATCAATTCAGCTCTTACTACAACAACCATTGGTCCTACCACCCCTACAACTGCAGCATCTACTACGACAACAACTGCAGCTCTTACGAAAACCACAATTGCAGATCCTATGATAACTGCAGCTCCTACAATTGCAACTGCAGCTCCTACAACTGCAGCTCCTACAACTGCAGCTCCTACAACTGCAGCTCCTACAACTGCAGCTCCTACAACTGCAGCTCCTACAACTGCAACTGCAGCTTCTACAACTGCAGCTCCTACAACTGCAGCTCCTACAACTGCAGCTCCTACAACTGCAACTGCAGCTCCTACAACTGCAACTGCAGCTTCTACAACTGCAACTGCAGCTTCTACAACTGCAGCTCCTACAACTGCAGCTCCTACAACTGAAACTGCAGCTCCGACAACTGCAGCTCCGACAACTGCAGCTCCGACAACTGCAGCTCCTACAACTGCAGCTGATAATGCTGCTGTAATTAAAACAGCTGTAGCTCCTACAACCACTACTATGGCAGCTCCTTCAAGAAGCACAACTCCAGCTCCTTCGACAACCACAACAAAAGCTGCTACAACAACCACAAATGTAGCTGCTACGACCACCACAACAGCAGCACCCACAACGACAACTGTAGACGCAACCACACCACCTCCTACTCTGCTGCTGACCACTCCTTTCAATACCACAAATGGAGGTTTTCCTGGCTGGGCTCTGGCCATTATCATCCCTTGTGGCATCGCTATCATTTTGGTACCTCTGTGGATCCTGCTATGTGTACGTATAGGCTTGTGTTCACCTGTGTACTGTGTATACTGTTTACATATTTATTCAAAAAATATGCTAAATCTCTGCAATGATTTAATTTTACATACTTCTCCATCTTGTTTTGCAGTGCATTTTATGTGGCGGATGTGCAGCTATAAGGAGACGCTGGCACAGACGCAGATCTTACAATGTACAGTACACCAGAAGAAACGGTCTCTTCTTAGGTGACAACGCTAACATCTGTGGCCAATTGTAATCACAAGAACAGCCAATCATCTACATTTGCTAATCACGGCACTTTAATGCATGGAAAATCACTTGACTACACAGCATTGCATCTGAGAAGATCAAGTGAAAATTCATAATAGGCTTAAAAGGCCACATGTTTTTTGTGCAATGTACTACTTTTTATATTATGCATCTGAATGTTAATCAAAGTTACAGCTGAGCTGAACAAAGTATGTTTATATATTTATTAGTCATGTCATTTGTGGTTTCAAGCTGTGCTGTCCACTGACTAAAACGGTTATCATTTATTTATTTAATGTATAATAAGCTTCATTCCAATATTTATTTTTTGTTTGTTATTTCCTCTCTTGATTAACTATGAACTAATTTATTTTAAACTGCAATACAGTACATGTTTCTTCAACTTATAGTTTGACAATTGTAATGAAAATACAAACCAGTATTATTTTATGAAAAGGTTTGACTAAAGGGTGATTGTAGACAGCATATCTACACATCAAAAGTAGTCAACATTGTCCGACCTGGCACCTTAATCAATGCAAACCTTATTAAAGATGCAGTTTAGTCAAAAAAATTGATTTTCTTGTGTTTTGTATTCAGTGCCCTCAGAATGTATTCACACCCCTTGACTTAAAAAAATATATAAAAAAATGGTGTTACAGCCTGAATTTGAAATTGATTAAATTGAGATTTTGAGACAATGGGCTACACACAATATCCCATACTGTCAAAGTGGTATTATGTTTTTAGAATTTTTTACAAATAATTTTAAAAGTAAATAAGTATTCAACCCCTTTGTAATGGCAAGCTTACATACGTTCACATAACAAGTCACATAATAAGTTGCATGGACACACTGTGTTCAAAATAGTATTTAACATAATTTTGGAATTACTTCCTCATCTCTGTACAACCACAAACACCAGGGAGGTTTGCCAATGCCTCGCAAAGAAGGGTACCTATTGGTAGATGGGTTAAAGAAAACAAACAGACATTGAATAGCCCTTTAAGCATGGTAAATTATGAATTACACTTTATATGGTGTATCAATGCACCCAGTCACTACCAAGATACTGCCGTCCTTCCTAACTCAGTTGGTACAGTGGAAGGAAACCGCTCAGGAATTTCACCATGAGGCCAATGGTGACTGTAAAACAGTTACAAAGCTTATTGGCTGGGATAGGAGAAAACTTAGGGTGGACCAACAACATTGCAGTTATTCCACAATAATAACTAAACTGACAGAGTGAAAAGAAGGATGCCTGTAGAAAATGTAGCAAAGCAATTCACTTTTTGTCCTAAAAACAAGGTGTTATGTTTGGGGCAAATCCAATACAACACATTACGCCAAGGACTTGGGAGTTTTTCAGGATAAAACATAAATGGAATGGAGCTAAGCACAGGTAAAATCTTAGAGGAAAACCTGGTTCAGTCTGCTTTCCACCACACATTGGGAAATGAATTCACCTTATAACAGGACAATAACCGAAACCACAAGGCCAAATCTACACTGTCTCTTGGTGTCTTTCACACATACATAAACATATACATATGTATTTCAACACAGCAAAAAAAGAAATGTCCTTTTTTCAGAACCCTGTCTTTCAAAGATATTTCGTAAAAATCCAAATAACTTCACAGATCTTCATTGATAAGGGTTTAAACACTGTTTCCCATGCTTGTTCAATGAACCATAAACAATTAATGAACATGCAGCTGTGGAACGGTCGTTATGACACTAACAGCTTACAGACGGTAGGCAATTAAGGTCACAGTTATGAAAACGTAGGACACTAAAGAGGCCTTTCTACTGACTCTGAAAAACACCAAAAGAGAGATGCCCAAGGTCCCTGCTCATCTGCGTGAATGTGCCTTAGGCATGCTGCAAGGAGGCATGAGGACTGCAGATGTGGCCAGGGCAATACATTGCATTGTCCGTAATGTGAGATGCCTAAGACAGAGCTACAGGGAGACAGGACGGACAGCTGATCGTCCTCGCAGTGGCTGACTACGTGTAACAACACCTGCACAAGATCGGTACATCCGAACATCACACCTGCGGGACAGGTACAGGATGGCAACAACAACTGCCCAAGTTACACCAGGAACGCACAATCCCTCCATCAGTGCTCAGACTGTCCGCAATAGGCTGAGAGAGGCTGGACTGAGGGCTTGTAGACCAGTTGTAAGGCAGGTCCTCACCAGACATCACCGGCAACAACGTTGCCTATGGGTACAAACCCACCGTCGCTGGACCAGACAGGACTGGCAAAAAATGCTCTTCACTGACGAGTTGCGGTTTTGTCTCAACAGGGTGATGGTCGGATTCGTGTTTGTTGTCGAAGGAATGAGCATTACACTGAGGCCTGTACTCTGGAGAGGGATCGATTTGGAGGTGGAGGGTCCGTCATGGTCTGGAGTGGTGTGTCACAGCATCATCGGACTGAGCTTGTTCTCACTGCAGGCAATCTCAACGCTGTGTGTTACAGGGAAGACGTTCTCCTCCCTCATGTGGTACCCTTCCAGCAGGCTCATACTGACATGACCCTCCAGCATGACAATGCCACCAGCCATACTGCTCGTTCTGTGCATGATTTCCTGCAAGACAGGAATGTCAGTATTCTGCCATGGTCAGCGAAGAGCCAGGATCTCAATCCCATTGAGCACGTCTGGGACATGTTGGATTAGAGGGTGAGGGCTAGGGCCATTCCCCACAGAAATGTCCGGGAACTTGCAGGTGCCTTGGTGGAAGAGTGAGGTAACATCTCACAGCATGAATTGGCAAATCTGGTGCAGTCCATGAGGAGGAGATGCACTGCAGTACTTAATGCAGCTGGTGGCCACACCAGATACTGACTGTTATTTTTGATTTTGACCCCCCTTTGTTCAGGGACACATTATTCCATTTCTGTTAGTCACATGTCTGTGGAACTTGTTCAGTTTATGTCTCAGTTGTTGAATCTTGTTATGTTCATAGAAATATTTACACATGTTAAGTTTGCTGAAAATGGTTGTTGAAGACGCAGTTGACAGTGAGAGGACATTTCTTTTTTACTACGTTTATATAGATGGGCAAAAGAACACAGACACTGGAAAGAGGAACTCTGCCTAGGTCAGCATCCCGGAGTCGCCTCTAAACTGTTGACGTTGAGACTATATACAGTTGAAGTCGGAAGTTTACATACAAAGCCAAATAGTCGTGGCCAAAAGTTTTGAGAATGACACAATTATTATTTTTCACAAAGTCTGCTGCCTCAGTTTGTATGTTGGCAATTTGCATATACTCCAGAATGTTATGAAGAGTGATCAGATGAATTGCAATTAATTGCAAAGTCCCACTTTGCCATGCAAATGAACTGAATTCCCCAAAAAACATTTCCACTCCATTTCAGCCCTGCCACAAAAGGACCAGCTGACATCATGTCAGTGATTTTCTCGTTAACACATGTGTGAGTGTTGACGAGGACAAGGCTGGAGATCACTCTGTCATGCTGATTGAGTTCAAATAACAGACTGGAAGCTTCAAAAGGAGGGAGGTGCTTGGAATCATTGTTCTTCCTCTGTTCCTCTGTTAACCATGGTTACCTGCAAGGAAACATGTGCCGTCATCATTGCTTTGCACAAAAAGGGCTTCACAGTCAAGGATATTGCTGCCAGTAAGATTGCACCTAAATCAACTATTTATCGGATCATCAAGAACTTCAAGGAGAGCGGTTCAATTGTTGTGAAGAAGGCTTCAGGGCGCCCAAGAAAGTCCAGCAAGCGCCAGAACGTCTCCTCAAGTTGATTCAACTGCGGGATCGGGGCACCACCAGTACAGAGCTTGCTCAGGAATGGCAGCAGGCAGGTGTGCGTGCATCTGCACGCACAGTGAGGCGAAGACTTTTGGAGGATGGCCTGGTGTCAAGAAGGGCAGCAAAGAAGCCACTTCTCTCCAGGAAAAACATCAGAGAAAAACTGTTATTCTGCAAAAGGTACAGGGATTGGACTGCTGAGGACTGGGGTAAAGTCATTTTCTCTGATGAATCCCCTTTCCGATTGTTTGGGGAATCCGGAAAAAAGCTTGTCCGGAAAAGACAAGGTGAGCGCTACCATCAGTCCTGTGTCATGCCAACAGTAAAGCATCCTGAGACCATTCATGTGTGGGGTTGCTTCTCAGCCAAGGGAGTGGGCTCACTCACAATTTTGCTTAAGACCACAGCTATGAATAAAGAATGGTATCAACACATCCTCCGAGAGCAACTTCTCCCAATCATCCAGGAACAGTTGAGATCTTCTGTTGAATCTGACAATTAATCTTGATGGTTGTAAAGTCATCTCAAATAAATCTGTGAAGGACCTCGGCGTTACTCTGGACCCTGATATCTCTTTTGACAAACATATCAAGACTGTTTCAAGGACAGCTTTTTTCCATCTACGTAACATTGCAAAAATCAGAAACTTTCTGTCCAAAAATGATGCAGAAAAATTTATCCATGCTTTTGTTACTTCTAGGTTAGACTACTGCAATGCTCTACTTTCCGGCTACCCGGATAAAGCACTCAATAAATTGCTAAATACGGCTGCTAGAATCCTGACTAGAACCAACATTTTTTATCATATTATTCCAGTGCTAGCCTCCCTACACTGGCTTCCTGTTAAGGCAAGGGCTGATTTCAAGGTTTTACTGCTAACCTACAAAGCACTACATAGGCTTGCTCCTACCTATCTTTCCGATTTGGTCCTGCCGTACATACCTACACGTACGCTACGGTCACAAGACGTAGGCCTCCTAATTATCCCTAGAATTTCTAAGCGAACAGCTGGAGGCAGGGCTTTCTCCTATAGATCTCCATTTTTATGGAATGGTCTGCCTACCCGTCTTTACTGAAGACTCATCTCTTCAGTGGGTCATATGATTGAGTGTAGTCTGGCCCAGAAGTGTGAAGGTGAACGGAAAGGCTCTGGAGCAACGAACCACCCTTGTTGTCTCTGCCTGGCCGGTTCCCCTCTCTCCACTGGGATTCTCTGCCTCTAACCCTATTACAGGGGCTGAGTCACTGGCTTACTGGTGTTCTTTCATACCGTCCCTAGGAGGGGTGCGTCACTTGAGTGGGTTGAGTCACTACTGTGATCTTCCTGTCTGGGTTGGCGCCCCCCCTTGGGTTGTGCCATGGCGGAGATCTTTGTGGGCTATACTCGGCCTTGTCTCAGGATGGTAAGTTGGTGGTTGAAGATATCCCTCTAGTGGTGTGGGGGCTGTGCTTTGGCAAAGTGTGTGGGGTTATATCCTTCCTGTTTGGCCCTGTCCGGGGGTATCATTGGATGGGGCCACAGTGTCTCCTGACCCCTCCTGTCTCAGCCTCCAGTATGTATGCTGCATTAGTTTATGTGTCGGGGGCTAGGGTCAGTTTGTTATATCTGGAGTACTTCTCCTGTCTTATCCGGTGTCCTGTGTGAATTTAAGTATGCTCTCTCTAATTCTCTCTTTCTCTCTTTTTCTTTCTCTCTCTCGGAGGACCTGAGCCCTAGGACCATGCCTCAGGACTACCTGGCATGATGACTCCTTGCTGTCCCCAGTCCACCTGGCCGTGCTGCTGCTCCAGTTTCAACTGTTCTGCCTACGGCTATGGAACCCTGACCTGTTCACCGGACGTGCTACCTGTCCCAGACCTGCTGTTTTCAACTCCCTAGAGACCGCAGGAGCGGTAGAGATACTCTTAATGATCGGCTATGAAAAGCCAACTGACATTTACTCCTGAGGTGCTGAGAGGTTGCACCCTCGACAACCACTGTGATTATTATTATTTGACCCTGCTGGTCATTTATGAACATTTGAACATCTTGGCCATGTTCTGTTATAATCTCCACCCGGCACAGCCAGAAGAGGACTGGCCACCCCTCATAGCCTGGTTCCTCTCTAGGTTTCTTCCTAGGTTTTGGCCAGAAAGGGAGTTTTTCCTAGCCACCGTGCTTCTACACCTGCTTTGCTTGCTGTTTGGGGTTTTAGGCTGGGTTTCTGTACAGCACTTTGAGATATCAGCTGATGTAAGAAGGGCTATATAAATACATTTGATTTGATAAATTTGATTTGAAATGATGTCAATTAGCCTATCAAAAGCTTCTAAAGCCACGAGATCATTTTCTGGAATTTTCCAAGCTCTTTAAAGGCACAGTCAACTTAGTGTATGTAAACTTCTGACCCACTAGAATTGTGATAAAGTGAATGATAAGTGAAATAATCTGTCTGTAAACAATTGTTGGAAAAATGACTTGTGTCATGCACAAAGTAGATGTCCTAACTGACTTGCCAAAACTATAGTTTATTAACAAGAAATGTGTGGAGTGGTTGAAAAAATAGTTTTAATGACTCCAACCTAAGTGTATGTAAACTTCCGACTTCAACTGTATATATAGTCTCAACGTCAATAGCGAAGAGACGACTCCTTGATGCTGACCTTCTAGGCAGAGTTCCTCTATCCAGTGTCTGTGTACTTTTGCCCATCTTAATATTTAATTTTTATTGGCCAGTTTGAGATATGGCTTTTACTTTGCAACTCTGCCTAGAAGGCCAGCATCCCGGAGTCGCCTCTTCACTGTTCACGTTGAGACTGGTGTTTTGCGGGTACTATTTATTGAAGCTGCCAGTTGAGGACTTGTGAGGCGTCTTTGTCTTAAACTAGACACTGTAATGTACTTGTCCTCTTGCTCAGTTGTGCACCGGGGCCTTCCACTCCTCTTTCTATTCTGGTTAGAGCCAGTTTACACTGTGCTGTGAAGGGAGTAGTACACAGTGTTGTACGAGATCCTCAGTTTCTTGGCAGTTTCTCGCATGGAATGGCCTTCATTTCGCAGAACAAGAATAGACTGACGAGTTTCGGAATATAGTTCTTTGTTTCTGGCCATTTTGAGCCTGTAATCGAACCCACAAATGCTGAAACTGCATTGTTGGTTAGGGTAAGCATTTCACTGTAAGGTGTACATGTATTCGGTGCATGTGACCAATAAAATTAGATTTGATGAATTTTTTTACTTGAAGATAAAAAAAATGTAGACAGCATTTGATGAGAATCTGTTGCGCCATGTCTTAACGATGGTTCCATTACAACTTTCAGAAATGAACAATTATACATACAAATTATAATGAAAATGCAGTATGAAATATTGATCAACACCAAAACCCATTGTCACATACAGGACGACTTCGGCTTGGGCTTGAGACTGTGTCATCTCGCTCTATACAGACTGGTTGCTCCGGCAATGTACCAATACTCTAGTTTAACATGTGTGTAGATGTTTCTGCCTCAGTTGAGACAAAGAGGACAAGTCGGAAATGGGAAACACGTCACCGGTAACCTCGCTGCCGGATCCACTTCTTGCCCTAGCTAAACATGAGCAGAATTCCTGCCTGCATTTTGAACCCTGCCTACCCAAACTCTTGATTTGTTGAGAGTTATCTGTCTGAAGAGGATCCTCCCCTAAAATATGTTTTTACCCATTTCGAATTGTCAGAGAGCAGCCGACATCCTCCCCAGACCTTCTGCCGTTACCTAGCTTACGTTGCCTGACGACTCACGCTGAATTAATTTCTACTGCTCTATCGATTGCTACATACATTCTACATTCAGTCTCAACCTGCTATCCTAGAAGTCGTTTGTGTGACTTCAAATCAATCAGTGGCATGGTACAAAACAAACTCATCAGCGATTGGATGGTCTTTAACAAATCTAACCAATCAGAGGCTCAAAGTTGATAACGTCATCATTTAGAGCGGCACTGGCCCAACCCATTGGCCAATCAGAACGGTCAGAATGTGTTTGCATTCTAAAAATCATCAGGGAGGGAAGCAAATTCAGACTCATAGAGTAGAAACTTCAGTTGGCCGGAAAGATGTGGATGGGTAACCAGAGAATGTTATTCATTGACTAAAGCTCAGCGTTCAACACCATAGTGCCCTCAAAGCTCATCAATAAGCAAGGACCCTGGGACTAAACACCTCCCTCTGCAACTGGATCCTGGACTTCCTGACGGGCTGCCCCCAGGTGGTAAAGGTAGGTAATAACACATCTGCCACGCTGATCCTCAGCCCCTCAGGGGTGCGTGCTCAGTCCCCTCCTGTGCTCCCTTTTCACTCATGACTGCATGGCCAGGCACGACTCCAACACCATCATTTAATTTACCGATGACGCAACAGTGGTAGGCCTGATCACCGACAATGACGACTCAGCCTATAGGGAGGAGGTCAGAGACCTGGCCGTGTGATGCCAGGACAACAACCTCTCCCTCAACGTGATCAAGTCAAAGGAGATGATTGTGGACTACAGGAAAAAGAGGACTGAGCACGCACCCATTCTCATCGACGAGGCTGCAGTGAAGCAGGTTGAGAGCTTCAAGTTCCTTGGTGTCCACATCACCAACAAACTAACATGGTCCAAGCACACCAAGACAGTCGTGAAGAGGGAACGACAAAACCTTTTCCCCATCAGGAGACTGAAAAGATTTGGCATGGGTCCTGAGATCCTCTAAAGATTCTACAGCTGCACCATCGAGAGCATCCTGACTGGTTGCATACTGCCTGGTATGGCAAATGCTTGGCCTCCGACCGCAAGGCACTACAGAGGGGAGTGCGAACGGCCCAGTACATCACTGGGGCCAAGCTTCCTGCCATCCAGGACCTCTATACCAGGTGGTGTCAGAGGAAGGCACTCCAGACACCCTAGTCATAGACTGTTCTCTCTGCTACTGCACTGCAAGCGGTACCGGAGCGGTACCGGAGGTCCAAGAAGCTTCTACACCGCTTCTACCCCCAAGCCATAAGACTCCTAAACATCTAGTCAAATGGCTACCCAGACTATTTACATTACCCCCCTCCCCTTTACAGCCCTGCTACTCTCTGTTGTCATCTATGCATAGTCACTTTAACTCTACCTACATGTACATACTACCTCAACTAACCGGTGACCCCGCACATTACGCTACTGCTACTCTCTGTTCATCATATATGCATAGTCACTTTAACCATACCTACATGTACATACTACCTCAATAAGCCTGACTAACCGGTGTCTGTATATAGCCTTGCTACTCTTATTTTCAAATGTATTTTTACTGTTGTTTTATTTCTTTACTTACCTACACACACATACACACGCATACCTTTTTTAGGCACTATTGGTTAGAGCCTGTAAGTAAGCATTTCACTGTAAGGTCTACACCTGTTGTATTCGGTGCACATGACAAATAAACTTTGATTTGATTTGACATTGACACTGCATCGGTACCCCCCTGTAGATTTTCTCGCTATTGTTATTTTACTGCTGCTCTTTAATTACTTGTTACTTATCTCTTATTCTTTACATATTTTTTTGAAACTGCATTGTTGGTTAGGGGCTCGTAAGTAAGCGTTTCACTGTAAGGTCTACACCTGTCCTTTTCGGCGCATGTGACTAATAACATTTGATTTGATCTTGACTACTGCAATGCACTGCTGACAGGAATCTCAGTAAGGCTCCTGTCTCAACTCCGATTATCCAGAATGCAGCTACCAGAATATTCTCACACACCACCCAAAAAAACAACACATCACCCCTGTTTTATTCAACCTCCCATGGATGCCTGTTCAATATAGGATAAAATTCAAGATTATTCTGCTCACGTTTCAGGCCCTCAAGGGTGATGCACCGAAATATATATGCCAACTTCTAGAGAACTATTCACCAGCACGCAACCTATGATCATCAGGCTCAAACAGCCTGGTCATACCAGCCACAACCCTGCACTGCATGAGTGACAGAACCTCCTCACATCAGCTCTAGAACACTCTAGCTGTATACAGTGGGGAGAACAAGTATTTGATACACTGACGATTTTGCAGGTTTTCCTACTTACAAAGCATGTAGAGGTCTGTAATTTTTATCATAGGTACACTTCAACTGTGAGAGAAGGAATCTAAAACAAAAATCCAGAAAATCACATTGTATGATTTTTAAGTAATGAATTTGCATTTTATTGCATGACATAAGTATTTGATACATCAGAAAAGCAGAACTTAATATTTGGTACAGAAACCTTAGTTTGTAATTACAGAGATCATACGTTTCCTGTAGTTCTTGACCAGGTTTGCACACACTGCAGCAGGGATTTTGGCCCACTCCTCCATACAGACCTTCTCCAGATCCTTCAGGTTTCGGGGCTGTCGCTGGGCAATACGGACTTTCGGCTCCCTCCAAAGATTTTCTATTGGGTTCAGGTCTGGAGACTGGCTAGGCCACTCCAGGACCTTGAGATGCTTCTTACGGAGCCACTCCTTAGTTGCCCTGGCTGTGTGTTTCGGGTCGTTGTCATGCTGGAAGACCCAGCCACGACCCATCTTCAATGCTCTTACTGAGGGAAGGAGGTTGTTGGTCAAGATCTCGCGATACATGGCCCCGTCCATCCTCCCCTCAATACGGTGCAGTCGTCCTGTCCCCTTTGCAGAAAAGCATCCCCAAAGAATGATGTTTCCACCTCCATGCTTCACGGTTGGGATGGTGTTCTTGGGGTTGTACTCATCCTTCTATTCCTCCAAACACGGCGAGTGGAGTTTAGAGCAAAAAGCTCTATTTTTGTCTCATCAGACCACATGACCTTCTCCCATTCCTCCTCTGGATCATCCAGATGGTCATTGGCAAACTTCAGACGGGCCTGGACATGCGCTGGCTTGAGCAGGGGGACCTTGCGTGCGCTGCAGGATTTTAATCCATGACGGCGTAGTGTGTTACTAATGGTTTTCTTTGAGACTGTGGTCCCAGCTCTCTTCAGGTCATTGACCAGGTCCTGCCGTGTAGTTCTGGGCTGATCCCTCACATTCCTCATGATCATTGATGCCCCACGAGGTGAGATCTTGCATGGAGCCCCAGACCGAGGGTGATTGACCGTCATCTTGAACTTCTTCCATTTTCTAATAATTGTGCCAACAGTTGTTGCCTTCTCACCAAGCTGCTTGCCTATTGTCCTGTAGCCCATCCCAGCCTTGTACAGGTCTACAATTTATCCCTGATGTCCTTACACAGCTCTCTGGTCTTGGCCATTGTGGAGAGGTTGGAGTCTGTTTGATTGAGTGTGTGGACAGGTGTCTTTTATACAGGTAACGAGTTCAAACAGGTGCAGTTAATACAGGTAATGAGTGGAGAACAGGAGGGCTTCTTAAAGAAAAACTAACAGGTCTGTGAGAGCCGGAATTCTTACTGGTTGGTAGGTGATCAAATACTTATGTCATGCAATAAAATGCAAATTAATTACTTAAAAATCATACAATGTGATTTTCTGGATTTTTGTTTTAGATTCCGTCTCTCACAGTTGAAGTGTACCTATGATAAAAATGACAGACCTCTACATGCTTTGTAAGTAGGAAAACCTGCAAAATCGGCAGTGTATCAAATACTTGTTCTCCCCACTGTATGTCAAGGAGACAGCTTACATTTCCTCCTTTAAAAAACAACTTAAGTCCCACCCAGTCAGGCTAGCTTTTAATATTTGATTAAAGTCTATGTTTTGCATTAGTAGGTCATGTTTTTATGTATTGTGATAGTTGTTTCTACTTTTTGATGTATTGATGCTGTTTTTGTTTTACACCTTATGTTCATTGAGCTTGGGAAATGTGCTCTACAAATGAAATGTTGTTATTATTATCATTATTATAACCCAGACTGTCACGCCCTGACCTTAGACTTCCTTATTATTTTCTATGTTTGGTTAGGTCAGGATGTGACTCGGGTGGGAAAGTCTATGTTTTCTATTTCTTTGTTTTTTGCCATGTGTGTCTCCCAATCAGAGGCAGCTGTCTATCGTTGTCTCTGATTGGGGATCATACATAAGTTGTCATTGTCCTTTTGGGTTTTGTGGGATCTTGTTTTCTGTTTCGTGTCTGTACCTGACAGAACTGTGCGTTTTCACTTTGGTTATTTTATTTGAGTGTTTTTTGAAAATAAATATCATGAACACTTTCCAGCCTGCGCTTTGGTCCACTCCTTTCGACGAGAGTCGTAACACAGACGTAATAATGGGTTGCAAAAATGGAGCAGTAGCTTTTGAAGATTGTGCCCTTTAGCTGGGCACTATGCCCAAAAGTGATCAATACCATAGTTGATCTAAAAACAAATGATTTTGTGCAACTTGTTTCTAACCAGCATCATGTATCACTTCTGAACATCTACATGCTCCCTGAGAGGGATGGCTGACTCAACCTGTCAAGTTGTTCAAATCAGAGCCTTCTTGGCTGTTAAGGAACGTTGCCGTGGATGTAAAGTGTGTGCAATTCTGGTTATACTTGCTAGACGAAGAGAACATGTTAGTTTTTTTAGGCTGTAATTTTTTAGGGTGTGACAGAAATAGTTTGTAAGGCTCATATTGCGCAACCTATTCACAGAAACAGTGCAGGGAAACAATATCATTGTGGTAATATGACATTTCACATTCAACAAAACCTGAGATGTCATAGTCTCGGATATCCTAGACCTTGTAGCATCGTAAGCTATTGCCTGGTTACCCATCCACATCTTTCCGGCCAACTGATGTTTCTTCTCCTCTATGAGTCTGAATTTGCTTCCCTCCCTGATGATTTTTAGAATGCAAACACATTCTGACCGTTCTGATTGGCCAATGGGTTGGGCCAGTGCCGGTCTAAATGATGACGTTATCAACTTTGAGCCTCTGATTGGTTAGATTTGTTAAAGACCATCCAATCGCTGATGAGTTTGTTTTGTACCATGCCACTGATTGATTTGAAGTCACACAAACGACTTCTAGGATAGCAGGTTGAGACTGAATGTAGAATGTATGTAGCAATCGATAGAGCAGTAGAAATTAATTCAGCGTGAGTCGTCAGGCAACGTAAGCAAGGTAACGGCAGAAGGTCTGGGGAGGATGTCGGCTGCTCTCTGACAATTCGAAATGGGTAAAAAAATATTTTAGGGGAGGATCCTCTTCAGACAGATAACTCTCAACAAATCAAGAGTTTGGGTAGGCAGGGTTCAAAATGCAGGCAGGAATTCTGCTCATGTTTAGCTAGGGCAAGAAGTGAATCCGGCAGCGAGGTTACCGGTGACGTGTTTCCCATTTCCGACTTGTCCTCTTTGTCTCAACTGAGGCAGAAACATCTACACACATGTTAAACTGGAGTATTGGTACATTGCCGGAGCAACCAGTCTGTATAGAGCGAGATGATACAGTCTCAAGCCCAAGCCAAAGTCGTCCTGTATGTGACAATGGGTTTTGGTGTTGATCAATATTTCATTCTGCATTTTCATTATAATTTGTATGTATAATTGTTCATTTCTGAAAGTTGTAATGGAACCATCGTTAAGACATGGCGCAACAGATTCTCATCAAATGCTGTCTACATTTTTTTATATCTTCAAGTAAAAAAATTCATCAAATCTAATTTTATTGGTCACATGCACCGAATACATGTACACCTTACAGTGAAATGCTTACCCTAACCAACAATGCAGTTTCAGCATTTGTGGGTTCGATTACAGGCTCAAAATGGCCAGAAACAAAGAACTATATTCCGAAACTCGTCAGTCTATTCTTGTTCTGCGAAATGAAGGCCATTCCATGCGAGAAACTGCCAAGAAACTGAGGATCTCGTACAACACTGTGTACTACTCCCTTCACAGCACAGTGTAAACTGGCTCTAACCAGAATAGAAAGAGGAGTGGAAGGCCCCAGTGCACAACTGAGCAGGAGGACAAGTACATTAGAGTGTCTAGTTTAAGACAAAGACGCATCTCAAGTCCTCAACTGGCAGCTTCAATAAATAGTACCCGCAAAACACCAGTCTCAACGTGAACAGTGAAGAGGCGACTCCGGGATGCTGGCCTTCTAGGCAGAGTTGCAAAGTAAAAGCCATATCTCAAACTGGCCAATAAAAATTAAATATTAAGATGGGCACAAGTACACAGACACTGGATAGAGGAACTCTGCCTAGAAGGTCAGCATCAAGGAGTCGTCTCTTCGCTATTGACGTTGAGACTATATATACAGTTGAAGTCGGAAGTTTACATACACTTAGGTTGGAGTCATTAAAACTATTTTTTCAACCACTCCACACATTTCTTGTTAATAAACTATAGTTTTGGCAAGTCAGTTAGGACATCTACTTTGTGCATGACACAAGTCATTTTTCCAACAATTGTTTACAGACAGATTATTTCACTTATCATTCACTTTATCACAATTCTAGTGGGTCAGAAGTTTACATACACTAAGTTGACTGTGCCTTTAAAGAGCTTGGAAAATTCCAGAAAATGATCTCGTGGCTTTAGAAGCTTTTGATAGGCTAATTGACATCATTTCAAATCAAATTGATCAAATCAAATGTATTTATATAGCCCTTCTTACATCAGCTGATATCTCAAAGTGCTGTACAGAAACCCAGCCTAAAACCCCAAACAGCAAGCAAAGCAGGTGTAGAAGCACGGTGGCTAGGAAAAACTCCCTTTCTGGCCAAAACCTAGGAAGAAACCTAGAGAGGAACCAGGCTATGAGGGGTGGCCAGTCCTCTTCTGGCTGTGCCGGGTGGAGATTATAACAGAACATGGCCAAGATGTTCAAATGTTCATAAATGACCAGCAGGGTCAAATAATAATAATCACAGTGGTTGTCGAGGGTGCAACCTCTCAGCACCTCAGGAGTAAATGTCAGTTGGCTTTTCATAGCCGATCATTAAGAGTATCTCTACCGCTCCTGCGGTCTCTAGGGAGTTGAAAACAGCAGGTCTGGGACAGGTAGCACGTCCGGTGAACAGGTCAGGGTTCCATAGCCGTAGGCAGAACAGTTGAAACTGGAGCAGCAGCACGGCCAGGTGGACTGGGGACAGCAAGGAGTCATCATGCCAGGTAGTCCTGAGGCATGGTCCTAGGGCTCAGGTCCTCCGAGAGAGAGAAAGAAAAAGAGAGAAAGAGAGAATTAGAGAGAGCATACTTAAATTCACACAGGACACCGGATAAGACAGGAGAAGTACTCCAGATATAACAAACTGACCCTAGCCCCCGACACATAAACTAATGCAGCATACATACTGGAGGCTGAGACAGGAGGGGTCAGGAGACACTGTGGCCCCATCCAATGATGCCCCATCCAATGATACCCCCGGACAGGGCCAAACAGGAAGGATATAACCCCACACACTTTGCCAAAGCACAGCCCCCACACCACTAGAGGGATACCTTCAACCACCAACTTACCATCCTGAGACAAGGCCGAGTATAGCCCACAAAGATCTCCGCCATGGCACAACCCAAGGGGGGGCGCCAACCCAGACAGGAAGATCACGGTAGTGACTCAACCCACTCAAGTGACGCACCCCTCCTAGGGACGGCATGAAAGAACACCAGTAAGCCAGTGACTCAGCCCCTGTAATAGGGTTAGAGGCAGAGAATCCCAGTGGAGAGAGGGGAACCGGCCAGGCAGAGACAACAAGGGTGGTCCGTTGCTCCAGAGCCTTTCCGTTCACCTTCACACTTCTGGGCCAGACTACACTCAATCATATGACCCACTGAAGAGATGAGTCTTCAGTAAAGACTTAAAAGTTGAGACGAGTCTGCTTCTCTCACATGGGTAGGCAGACCATTCCATAAAAATGGAGATCTATAGGAGAAAGCCCTGCCTCCAGCTGTTCGCTTAGAAATTCTAGGGATAATTAGGAGGTCTTGTGACCGTAGCGTACGTGTAGGTATGTACGGCAGGACCAAATCGGAAAGATAGGTAGGAGCAAGCCTATGTAATGCTTTGTAGGTTAGCAGTAAAACCTTGAAATCAGCCCTTGCCTTAACAGGAAGCCAGTGTAGGGAGGCTAGCACTGGAATAATATGATAAAAAATGTTGGTTCTAGTCAGGATTCTAGCAGCCGTATTTAGCAATTTATTGAGTGCTTTATCCGGGTAGCCGGAAAGTAGAGCATTGCAGTAGTCTAACCTAGAAGTAACAAAAGCATGGATAAATTTTTCTGCATCATTTTTGGACAGAAAGTTTCTGATTTTTGCAATGTTACGTAGATGGAAAAAAGCTGTCCTTGAAACAGTCTTGATATGTTTGTCAAAAGAGATATCAGGGTCCAGAGTAACGCCGAGGTCCTTCACAGTTTTATTTGAGACGACTTTACAACCATCAAGATTAATTGTCAGATTCAACAGAAGATCTCAACTGTTCCTGGATGATTGGGAGAAGTTGCTCTCGGAGGATGTGTTGATACCATTCTTTATTCATAGCTGTGGTCTTAAGCAAAATTGTGAGTGAGCCCACTCACTTGGCTGAGAAGCAACCCCACACATGAATGGTCTCAGGATGCTTTACTGTTGGCATGACACAGGACTGATGGTAGCGCTCACCTTGTCTTTTCCGGACAAGCTTTTTTCCGGATTCCCCAAACAATCGGAAAGGGGATTCATCAGAGAAAATGACTTTACCCCAGTCCTCAGCAGTCCAATCCCTGTACCTTTTGCAGAATAACAGTTTTTCTCTGATGTTTTTCCTGGAGAGAAGTGGCTTCTTTGCTGCCCTTCTTGACACCAGGCCATCCTCCAAAAGTCTTTGCCTCACTGTGCGTGCAGATGCACGCACTCCTGCCTGCTGCCATTCCTGAGCAAGCTCTGTACTGGTGGTGCCCCGATCCCGCAGTTGAATCAACTTGAGGAGACGTTCTGGCGCTTGCTGGACTTTCTTGGGCGCCCTGAAGCCTTCTTCACAACAATTGAACCGCTCTCCTTGAAGTTCTTGATGATCCGATAAATAGTTGATTTAGGTGCAATCTTACTTGCAGGAATATCCTTGACTGTGAAGCCCTTTTTGTGCAAAGCAATGATGACGGCACATGTTTCCTTGCAGGTAACCATGGTTAACAGAGGAAGAACAATGATTCCAAGCACCTCCCTCCTTTTGAAGCTTCCAGTCTGTTATTTGAACTCAATCAGCATGACAGAGTGATCTCCAGCCTTGTCCTCGTCAACACTCACACATGTGTTAACGAGAAAATCACTGACATGATGTCAGCTGGTCCTTTTGTGGCAGGGCTGAAATGGAGTGGAAATGTTTTTTGGGGAATTCAGTTCATTTGCATGGCAAAGTGGGACTTTGCAATTAATTGCAATTCATCTGATCACTCTTCATAACATTCTGGAGTATATGCAAATTGCCAACATACAAACTGAGGCAGCAGACTTTGTGAAAAATAATAATTGTGTCATTCTCAAAACTTTTGGCCACGACTATTTGGCTGTGTATGTAAACTTCCGACTTCAACTGTATATAGTCTCAACGTCAACAGTGAAGAGGCGACTCCGGGATGCTGACCTAGGCAGAGTTCCTCTTTCCAGTGTCTGTGTTCTTTTGCCCATCTATATAAACGTAGTAAAAAAGAAATGTCCTCTCACTGTCAACTGCGTCTTCAACAACCATTTTCAGCAAACTTCACATGTGTAAATATTTCTATGAACATAACAAGATTCAACAACTGAGACATAAACTGAACAAGTTCCACAGACATGTGACTAACAGAAATGGAATAATGTGTCCCTGAACAAAGGGGGGTCAAAATCAAAAATAACAGTCAGTATCTGGTGTGGCCACCAGCTGCATTAAGTACTGCAGTGCATCTCCTCCTCATGGACTGCACCAGATTTGCCAATTCATGCTGTGAGATGTTACCCCACTCTTCCACCAAGGCACCTGCAAGTTCCCGGACATTTCTGGAGGGAATGGCCCTAGCCCTCACCCTCTAATCCAACAGGTCCCAGACGTGCTCAATGGGATTGAGATCCGGGCTCTTCGCTGACCATGGCAGAATACTGACATTCCTGTCTTGCAGGAAATCATGCACAGAACGAGCAGTATGGCTGGTGGCATTGTCATGCTAGAGGGTCATGTCAGTATGAGCCTGCAGGAAGGGTACCACATGAGGGAGGAGAACGTCTACCCTGTAACACACAGCGGTGAGATTGCCTGCAGTGACAACAAGCTCAGTCCGATGATGCTGTGACACACCACTCCAGACCATGACGGACCCTCCACCTCCAAATCGATCCCTCTCCAGAGTACAGGCCTCAGTGTAACGCTCATTCCTTCGACAATAAACACGAATCCGACCATCACCCTGTTGAGACAAAACCGCAACTCGTCAGTGAAGAGCATTTTTTGCCAGTCCTGTCTGGTCCAGCGACGGTGGGTTTGTACCCATAGGCAACGTTGTTGCCGGTGATGTCTGGTGAGGACCTGCCTTACAACTGGTCTACAAGCCCTCAGTCCAGCCTCTCTCAGCCTATTGCGGACAGTCTGAGCACTGATGGAGGGATTGTGCGTTCCTGGTGTAACTTGGGCAGTTGTTGTTGCCATCCTGTACCTGTCCCGCAGGTGTGATGTTCGGATGTACCGATCTTGTGCAGGTGTTGTTACACGTAGTCAGCCACTGCGAGGACGATCAGCTGTCCGTCCTGTCTCCCTGTAGCTCTGTCTTAGGCATCTCACATTACAGACAATGCAATGTATTGCCCTGGCCACATCTGCAGTCCTCATGCCTCCTTGCAGCATGCCTAAGGCACATTCACGCAGATGAGCAGGGACCTTGGGCATCTCTCTTTTGGTGTTTTTCAGAGTCAGTAGAAAGGCCTCTTTAGTGTCCTACGTTTTCATAACTGTGACCTTAATTGCCTACCGTCTGTAAGCTGTTAGTGTCATAACGACCGTTCCACAGCTGCATGTTCATTAATTGTTTATGGTTCATTGAACAAGCATGGGAAACAGTGTTTAAACCCTTATCAATGAAGATCTGTGAAGTTATTTGGATTTTTACGAAATATCTTTGAAAGACAGGGTTCTGAAAAAAGGACGTTTCTTTTTTTGCTGTGTTGAAATACATATGTATATGTTTATGTATGTGTGAAAGACACCAAGAGACAGTGTAGATTTGGCCTTGTGGTTTCGGTTATTGTCCTGTTATAAGGTGAATTCATTTCCCAATGTGTGGTGGAAAGCAGACTGAACCAGGTTTTCCTCTAAGATTTTACATGTGCTTAGCTCCATTCCATTTATGTTTTATCCTGAAAAACTCCCAAGTCCTTGGCGTAATGTGTTGTATTGGATTTGCCCCAAACATAACACCTTGTTTTTAGGACAAAAAGTGAATTGCTTTGCTACATTTTCTACAGGCATCCTTCTTTTCACTCTGTCAGTTTAGTTATTATTGTGGAATAACTGCAATGTTGTTGGTCCACCCTAAGTTTTCTCCTATCCCAGCCAATAAGCTTTGTAACTGTTTTACAGTCACCATTGGCCTCATGGTGAAATTCCTGAGCGGTTTCCTTCCACTGTAGCAACTGAGTTAGGAAGGACGGCAGTATCTTGGTAGTGACTGGGTGCATTGATACACCATATAAAGTGTAATTCATAATTTACCATGCTTAAAGGGCTATTCAATGTCTGTTTGTTTTCTTTAACCCATCTACCAATAGGTACCCTTCTTTGCGAGGCATTGGCAAACCTCCCTGGTGTTTGTGGTTGTACAGAGATGAGGAAGTAATTCCAAAATTATGTTAAATACTATTTTGAACACAGTGTGTCCATGCAACTTATTATGTGACTTGTTATGTGAACGTATGTAAGCTTGCCATTACAAAGGGGTTGAATACTTATTTACTTTTAAAATTATTTGTAAAAAATTCTAAAAACATAATACCACTTTGACAGTATGGGATATTGTGTGTAGCCCATTGTCTCAAAATCTCAATTTAATCCATTTCAAATTCAGGCTGTAACACCATTTATTTTTTTTCAAGTCAATGGGTGTGAATACATTCTGAGGGCACTGAATACAAAACACAAGAAAATCACGTTTTTTGACTGAACTGCATCTTTAATAAGGTTTGCATAGATTAAGGATTAAGGTGCCAGGTCGGACAATTTTGACTACTTTTGATGTGTAGATATGCTGTCTATAATCACCCTTTAGTCAAACCTTTTCATAAAATAATACTGGTTTGTATTTTCATTACAATTGTCAAACTATAAGTTGAAGAAACATGTACTGTATTGCAGTTTAAAATAAATTAGTTCATAGTTAATCAAGAGAGGAAATAACAAACAAAAAATAAATATTGGAATGAAGCTTATTATACATTAAATAAATAAATGATAACCGTTTTAGTCAGTGGACAGCACAGCTTGAAACCACAAATGACATGACTAATAAATATATAAACATACTTTGTTCAGCTCAGCTGTAACTTTGATTAACATTCAGATGCATAATATAAAAAGTAGTACATTGCACAAAAAACATGTCGCCTTTTAAGCCTATTATGAATTTTCACTTGATCTTCTCAGATGCAATGCTGTGTAGTCAAGTGATTTTCCATGCATTAAAGTGCCGTGATTAGCAAATACAGATGATTGGCTGTTCTTGTGATTACAATTGGCCACAGATGTTAGCGTTGTCACCTAAGAAGAGACCGTTTCTTCTGGTGTACTGTACATTGTAAGATCTGCGTCTGTGCCAGCGTCTCCTTATAGCTGCACATCCGCCACATAAAATGCACTGCAAAACAAGATGGAGAAGTATGTAAAATTAAATCATTGCAGAGATTTAGCATATTTTTTGAATAAATATGTAAACAGTATACACAGTACACAGGTGAACACAAGCCTATACGTACACATAGCAGGATCCACAGAGGTACCAAAATGATAGCGATGCCACAAGGGATGATAATGGCCAGAGCCCAGCCAGGAAAACCTCCACTTGTGGTATTGAAAGGAGTGGTCAGCAACAGAGTAGGAGGTGGTGTGGTTGCTTCTACAGTTGTCGTTGTGGGTGCTGCTGTTGTGGTGGTCGTAGCAGCTACATTTGTGGTTGTTGTAGCAGCTTTTGTTGTGGTTGTCGAAGGAGCTGGAGTTGTGCTTCTTGAAGGAGCTGCCATAGTAGTGGTTGTAGGAGCTACAGCAGCTGTTGTAATTACAGCAGCATTATCAGCTGCAGTTGTAGGAGCTGCAGTTGTCGGAGCTGCAGTTGTCGGAGCTGCAGTTGTCGGAGCTGCAGTTTCAGTTGTAGGAGCTGCAGTTGTAGGAGCTGCAGTTGTAGAAGCTGCAGTTGCAGTTGTAGGAGCTGCAGTTGCAGTTGTAGGATCTGCAGTTGTAGGAGCTGCAGTTGTAGAAGCTGCAGTTGTAGGAGCTGCAGTTGCAGTTGTAGGAGCTGCAGTTGTAGGAGCTGCAGTTGTAGGAGCTGCAGTTGTAGGAGCTGCAGTTGTAGGAGCTGCAGTTGTAGGAGCTGCAGTTGCAATTGTAGGAGCTGCAGTTATCATAGGATCTGCAATTGTGGTTTTCGTAAGAGCTGCAGTTGTTGTCGTAGTAGATGCTGCAGTTGTAGGGGTGGTAGGACCAATGGTTGTTGTAGTAAGAGCTGAATTGATTGTCGTAGCAGCTGTTGTGGTGCTGGTTGAAGGAGCTACAGTTATTGGAGTAAGAGCTTTAGTTGTTGTTGTAGGTATGGTAGATGTAGTGGTCGTAGGCGCTACAGTTGCCGTAGCAGCAACAGTTGTCATTGTAGGTGCGTCTGTTGTAGTGGTCATAAGAGCTACAAATGTTATAGTAGGAGGTGCAGTTATGGTTGTAGCTTTAGCTGCAGCTGCAGTTGTTGTAAGAGCTGCAGTTGTAGTTATTGTAGCAGGTACTGCAGTGGTTGTCGAAGTTGTGATGATCATAGAAGCTACAGTTGTTGTTATAGGTGCTGCTGTTGTAACGGTCGGAGTAGGTGTTGTGGTTGTCGTAGCGGCTTCAGTTGTAGTTATTGTAGCAGGTGCTGCAGTGGTTGTCAAAGTAGATGCTGCAGTTGTAGTTGAAGGAGCTACAGATGCTGTTCTAGGTGATGCAGTGGTTGTTGAAGTAGGTGCTGCAGTTTTAGTGGTCGTAGGATATATAGTTGTTGTCGTAGAAGCTACAGTTGTTATTGGTGCTGCTGTTGTAATGGTCGTAGTAGGTGTTGTGGTTATCGTAGGAGCTTCAGTTGTCGTTGTAGGTGCTTCTGTTGTTGTGGTCGTAGGATCTAAAGTTGTTGTAGTAGGAGCTGCAGTTGTGGTTGTCATAGGAACTGCATTTGTAGTTGTCGTAGTAGGTGCTTCTGGGGTAGTGGTTGTAAGAGCTGCAGTGGTTGTTGAAGTAGGTGCTGCAGTTGTAGTGGTCACAGGAGCTACAGATGTTGTGGTTTGAACTTCAGTTGTAGTTATTATAGCAGGTGCTGCATTGATTGTCGAAGTAGGTGGTGTAGTTGTGGTGGTCGTAGGAGCTACAGTTGTCGTAGTTGGAGCTGCAGATGTAGTTGTCATAGTAGGTGCTGCAGATGTAGTTGCCGTAGTTGGTGCTGCAGTTGTGGTTGTTGTAGGAACTGCTTTTGTAGTTGTCGTAGTAGGTGCTGCAGTTGTAGTGGTTTTAAGAGCTGCAGTGGTTGTTGAAGTAGGTGTTGCAGTTGTAGTGGTCGTAGGAGCTACAGATGTTGTCGTTGTAGGTGCTACAGATGTAGTTGTCGTAGTAGGTGCTGCAGTTGTAGTTGTCGTAGTAGGTGCTGCAGTTGTGGTTATCGTAGGAGCTTTAGTTGTAGTTGTAGTATGTGCTGCAGTCGTAGTGGTTGTAAGAGCTACAGTTGTTGTAGTAGGAGCTGAAGTGATTTTCGCAGTAGCTGCTGACGTTGTAGTGGTTGGGGATATATTTGTTGTCGTAGGAGCTACAGTTGTCGTTGTAGGTGCCTCTGTTGTAGTGGTCGTGGGATCTAAAGTTGTAGTAGGAGTATCAGTTGTGATTGTCGTAGGAGCTGCATTTGTAGTGGTCGTAGTGGGTGCTTCTGTTGTAGTAGTTGTAGGAGCTGCAGTGGTTGTTAAAGTAGGAGAAGTTGTGATGATCATAGAAGCTACAGTTGTTGTTATAGGTGCTGCTGTTGTAACGGTCGGAGTAGGTGTTGTGGTTGTCGTAGCGGCTTCAGTTGTAGTTATTGTAGCAGGTGCTGCAGTGGTTGTCAAAGTAGATGCTGCAGTTGTAATGGTCGTAGGAGCTACAGTTGTAGTTGAAGGAGCTACAGATGCTGTTCTAGGTGATGCAGTGGTTGTTGAAGTAGGTGCTGCAGTTTTAGTGGTCGTAGGATATATAGTTGTTGTCGTAGAAGCTACAGTTGTTATTGGTGCTGCTGTTGTAATGGTCGTAGTAGGTGTTGTGGTTATCGTAGGAGCTTCAGTTGTCGTTGTAGGTGCTTCTGTTGTTGTGGTCGTAGGATCTAAAGTTGTTGTAGTAGGAGCTGCAGTTGTGGTTGTCATAGGAACTGCATTTGTAGTTGTCGTAGTAGGTGCTTCTGGGGTAGTGGTTGTAAGAGCTGCAGTGGTTGTTGAAGTAGGTGCTGCAGTTGTAGTGGTCACAGGAGCTACAGATGTTGTGGTTTGAACTTCAGTTGTAGTTATTATAGCAGGTGCTGCATTGATTGTCGAAGTAGGTGGTGTAGTTGTGGTGGTCGTAGGAGCTACAGTTGTCGTAGTTGGAGCTGCAGATGTAGTTGTCATAGTAGGTGCTGCAGATGTAGTTGCCGTAGTTGGTGCTGCAGTTGTGGTTGTTGTAGGAACTGCATTTGTAGTTGTCGTAGTAGGTGCTGCAGTTGTAGTGGTTTTAAGAGCTGCAGTGGTTGTTGAAGTAGGTGTTGCAGTTGTAGTGGTCGTAGGAGCTACAGATGTTGTCGTTGTAGGTGCTACAGATGTAGTTGTCGTAGTAGGTGCTGCAGTTGTAGTTGTCGTAGTAGGTGCTGCAGTTGTGGTTATCGTAGGAGCTTTAGTTGTAGTTGTAGTATGTGCTGCAGTCGTAGTGGTTGTAAGAGCTACAGTTGTTGTAGTAGGAGCTGAAGTGATTTTCGCAGTAGCTGCTGACGTTGTAGTGGTTGGGGATATATTTGTTGTCGTAGAAGCTACAGTTGTTTTTGTAGGTGCTGCTGTTGTGGTTGTCGTAGGAGCTACAGTTGTCGTTGTAGGTGCCTCTGTTGTAGTGGTCGTGGGATCTAAAGTTGTAGTAGGAGTATCAGTTGTGATTGTCGTAGGAGCTGCATTTGTAGTGGTCGTAGTGGGTGCTTCTGTTGTAGTGGTTGTAGGAGCTGCAGTGGTTGTTAAAGTAGGAGATGCAGTGGTTGTTACAGTAGGAGATGCAGTGGTTGTTGAAGTAGGTTCTGCAGTTGTAGTGGTCGTAGGAGCTACAGATGTTGTAGTTGGAGCTGTAGTTATTGTCAAAGTAGTTGCTGTAGTGGTAGTAGGATAAATAGTTGTTGTCGTAGAAGCTACAGTTGTTATAGGTGCTGCTGTTGTAATGGTCGTAGTAGGTGTTGTGGTTATCGTAGGAGCTTCAGTTGTCGTTGTTGTAGGAACTGCATTTGTAGTTGTCGAAGTAGGTGCTGCTGGTGTAGTGGTTGTAAGAGCTGCAGTGGTTGTTGAAGTAGGTGCTGCAGTTGTAGTTGTCATAGGAGCTACAGATGTTGTCGTTGGAGCATCAGTTGTAGTTACTTTAGCAGATGCTGCAGCGGTTGTCGAAGTAGGTGGTGTAGTTTTGATCGTAGGAGCTACAGTTTTTGTTGTAGGTGCTGCAGTTGTGGGGGTCGTAGGAGCTACAGTTGATGTAGTTGGAGCTGCAGCTGTGTTTGTCGTAGGAGCTGCAGTTGTGGATGTCGTAGTAGGTGTTGTGGATGTCGTAGTAGTTGCTGCAGTTGTAGTGGTAGTAGGATATATTGTTGTCGTCGTAGAAGCTACAGTTGTTAAAGGTGCTGCTGTTGTTATGATCATAGTAGGTGTTGTGGTTATCGTAGATGCTTCAGTTGTTGTAGGAACTGCATGTGTAGTTGTCGAAGTAGATGCTGCTGGTGTCGTGGTTGTAAGAGCTGCAGTTGTTGTCGTTGGAGCAGCAGTTGTGGCTGACGTAGGAGCTACAGTTGTGGTTGTCGTAGTAGGCGCTGAAGTTGTGGTTGTCGTAGTAGCTTCGGTTGTAGTTGTCGTAGTAGGTGCTGCAGTTGTAGTGGTCATACGAGCTACAGATGATGTTGTAGGAGCGTCAGTTGTAGTAATTTTAGCAGATGCTGCAGCGGTTGTCGAAGTAGGTGGTGTAGTTGTCGTAGTAGGTGTTGTAGTTGTCGTAGTAGGTGCTGCAGTTGTGGTTGTCGTAGGAGCTACAGTTGTGGTTGTGGTAGTGGTTGTCGTAGTAGGTGTTGTAGTTGTCGTAGTAGGTGTTGTAGTTGTCGTAGTAGGTGCTGCAGTTGTGGTTGTCGTAGCAGTTTCAGTTGTAGTTGTCGTAGTATGTGCTGCAGTTGTGGTTGTCGTAGGAGCAACAGTTGTTGTAGTAGATGCTGCAGTGGTTGTTGCATTAGGAGCTTCGGTTGTAATTGTTGTAATAGGTGCTGCAATTGTGGTTATTGTAGGAGCTTTAGTTGTAGTTGTAGTATGTGCTGCAGTCGTAGTGGTTGTAAGAGCTACAGTTGTTGTAGTAGGAGCTGAAGTGATTGTCGAAGTAGCTGCTGACGTTGCAGTTGTTGGGGATATATTTGTTGTCGTAGAAACTACAGTTGTTGTTGTAGGTGTCTCTGTTGTTGTGGTTGTCGTAGGAGCTTCAGTTGTCGTTGTAGGTGCTTCTGTTGTAGTGGTTGTAGGATCTAAACGTGTTGTAATGGGAGCTGCAGTTGTGGTTGTCATAGGAGCTGCATTTGTATTTGTTTTAGTTGGTGCTGCTGTTGTAGTGGTTGTATGAGCTGCAGTGGTTGTTGAAGTATGAGCTGCAGTGGTTGTTGAAGTAGGAGCTGCAGTGGTTGTTGAAGTAGGAGCTGCAATGGTTGTTGAAGTAGGAGCTGCAGCGGTTGTTGAAGTAGGAACTGCAGTGGTTGTTGCAGTAAGAGCTGCAGTGGTTGTTGAAGTAGGAGCTGCAATGGTTGTTGAAGAAGGAGCTGTAGTGGTTGTTGAAGTAGGAGCTGCAGTAGTTGTTGAAGTATGTTCTGCAGTTGTAGTGGTCGTAGGAGCTACAGTTGTTGTAGTTGGAGCTGTAGTGATTGTCAAAGTAGTTGTTGTAGTGGTAGTAGGATATATCGTTGTTGTCGTAGAAGCAACAGTTGTTATAGGTGCTGCTGTTGTAATAGTCGTAGTAGGTGTTGTGGTTATCATAGGAGCTTCAGTTGTTGTTGTTGTAGGAACTGCAGTTGTAGTTGTCGAAGTAGGTGCTGCTGGTGTAGTGGTTGTAAGAGCTGCAGTGGTTGTTGAAGTAGGTGCTGCAGTTGTAGTGGTCGTAGGAACTACAGATGTTGTCGTAGGAGCAACAGTTGTAGTTGTAGGTGCTGCAGTTGTGGTGGTCGTAGGAGCTACAGTTGTTGTAGATGGAGTTGCAGTTGTGGTTGTCGTAGGAGCTGCAGTTGTGGATGTCGTAGTATGTGTTGTGGATGTCGTAGTATTTGCTGCAGTTGTAGTGGTAGGATTTTTAATTGTCGTTGTAGAAGCTACAGTTGTTGTAGGTGATGCTGTTGTAATGGTTGTAGTAGGTGTTGTGGTTATCGTAGGTGCTTCAGTTGTTGTAGGAACTGCATGTGTAGTTGTCGAAGTAGCTGCTGCTGGTGTCGTGGTTGTAAGAGCTGCAGTGGTTGTTGAAGTAGGTGCTGTAGTTGTAGTGGTCGTAGGAGCTACAGTTGTTGTTGTTGGAGCAGCAGTTGTGGTTGTCGTAGAAGCTACAGTTGTGGTTGTCGTAGTAAGTGTTGTAGTTGTCGTAGTAGGTGTTGTAGTAGGCGCTGAAGTTGTGGTTGTCGTAGGAGCTTCAGTTGTAGTTGTTGAAGTGGGTGCTGCAGTTTTAGTGGTTATAGGAGCTACAGATTTTGTTGTAGGAGCGTCAGTTGTAGATATTTTAGCAGATGCTGCAGCGGTTGTTGAAGTAGGTGGTGTAGTTGTGGTCGTAGGAGCTACAGTTGTTGTCGTTGGAGCTGCAGTTGTGGTTGTCGTAGGAGCTACAGTTGTGGTTGTCGTAGTAGGTGTTGTGGTTCTCGTAGTAGGTGTTGTAGTTGTCGTAGTAGGTGTTGTAGTAGTCGTAGTAGGCGCTGAAGTTGTGGTTGTCGTAGCAGCTTCGGTTGTAGTTGTCGTAGTAGATGCTGCAGTTGTGGTTATTGTAGGAGCTTCAGTTGTAGTTGTTGAAGTAGGTGCTGCAGTTGTAGTGGTTATAGGAGCTACAGATGATGTTGTAGGAGCATCAGTTGTAGTAATTTTAGCAGATGCTGCAGCGGTTGTCGAAGTAGGTGGTGTAGTTGTGGTCGTAGGAGCTACAGTTTTTGTTGTAGGTGCTGCAGTTTTGGGTGTCGTAGGAGCTACAGTTGTTGTAGTTGGAGGTGCAGTTGTGGTTGTCGTAGCAGCTTCAGTTGTCGTTGTCGTAGTAGGTGCTGCAGTTGTGGTTATCGTAGGAGCTTTAGTTATAGTTGTAGTATGTGCTGCAGTCGTAGTGGTTGTAAGAGCTACAGTTGTTGTAGTAGGAGCTGAACTGATTGTCGAAGTAGCTGCTGACGTTGTAGTTGTTGGGGATATATTTGTTGTCGTAGAAGCTACAGTTGTTGTTGTAGGTGCTTCTGTTGTTGTGGTTGTCGTAGGAGCTTCAGTTGTCGTTGTAGGTGCTTCTGTTGTAGTGGTTGTAGGATCTAAACGTGTTGTAATGGGAGCTGCAGTTGTGGTTGTCGTAGGAGCTGCATTTGTAGTTGTTTTAGTAGGTTCTGCTGTTGTAGAGGTTGTATGAGCTGCAGTGGTTGTTGAAGTAGGAGCTTCAGTGGTTGTTGAAGTAGGAGCTGCAGTGGTTGTTGCAGTAGGAGCTGCAGTGGTTGTTGAAGTAGGAGCTGCAATGGTTGTTGAAGTAGGAGCTGCAGTGGTTGTTGAAGTAGCAGCTGCAGTGGTTGTTGCAGTAGGAGCTGCAGTGGTTGTTGAAGTAGGAGCTGCAATGGTTGTTGAAGTAGGAGCTGCAGTGGTTGTTGAAGTAGGAGATGCAGTGGTTGTTAAAGTTGGTTCTGCAGTTGTAGTGGTCGTAGGAGCTACAGATGTTGTAGTTGGAGCTGGAGTGATTGTCAAAGTAGTTGCTGCAGTTGTCGTGGTAGTAGGATATATCGTTGTTGTCGTAGAAGCTACAGTTGTTATAGGTGCTGCTGTTGTAATAGTCGTAGTAGGTGTTGTGGTTATCGTAGGAGCTTCAGTTGTTGTTGTTGTAGGAACTGCAGTTGTAGTTGTCATAGTAGGTGCTGCTGTTGTAATAGTCGTAGTAGGTGTTGTAGTTGTCGTAGTAGGTGTTGTAGTAGTCGTGGTAGGTGCTGAAGTTGTGGTTGTCGTAGCAGCTTTGGTTGTAGTTGTCGTAGTAGGTGCTGCAGTTGTGGTTATTGTAGGAGCTTCAGTTGTAGTTGTTGAAGTAGGTGCTGCAGTTGTAGTTGTCATAGGAGCTACAGATGTTGTCGTAGGAGCTACAGTTGTCGTTGTAGTATGTGCTGCAGTCGAAGTGGTTGTAAGAGCTACAGTTGTTGTAGTAGGTGCTGAAGTGATTTTCGAAGTAGCTGCTGACGTTGTAGTTGTTGGGGATATATTTGTTGTCGTAGAAGCTAAAGTTGTTGTTGTTTGTTTTGCTGTTGTGGTTGTTGTAGGAGCTTCAGTTTTAGATGTAGGTGCATCTGTTGTAGTGGTTGCAGTATCTAAAGTTGTAGTAGGAGCTGCGATTGTGGTTGTTGTAGGAGCAACAGTTGTTGTAGTAGATGCTGCAGTGGTTGTCGAAGTAGGTGCTGAAGTTGTCGTGGTCATTGGAGCTACAGTTGTTGTAGTCGGAGCTGCAGTGGCTGTCGTAGAAGGTGCTGCAGTTGTGGTTGTTGTAGTAGGTGCAGCTGGTGTAGTGGTCGTAGGACCTACAGTTGTAGGAAGAGCTGCATTGGTTGTCGTAGGATCTACAGTTATTGTCATAGGAGCTACAGTTGTTGTCATAGGAGCTACAGTTATTGTCATAGGAGCTACAGTTGTTGTCGTAGGAGCTACAGTTATTGTCATAGGAGCTACAGTTGTTGTCGTAGGAGCTACAGTTATTGTCATAGGAGCTACAGTTATTGTCATAGGAGCTACAGTTGTTGTAGGAGCTTCAGCTGTCGTAGGAGCTTCAGTTGTCGTAGGAGCTTCAGTTGTCGTAGGAGCTGCAGTTGTGGTAGGAGCTTCAGTTGTCGTAGGAGCTGCAGCTGTGGTAGGAGCTTCAGTTGTCGTAGGAGCTTCAGTTGTCGTAGGAGCTTTATTTGTCGTAGGAGCTTCAGTTGTCGTAGGAGCTTCAGTTGTCGTAGGAGCTTCAGTTGTCGTAGGAGCTTCAGTTGTCGTAGGAGCTTCAGTTGTCGTAGGAGCTTCAGTTGTCGTAGGAGCTTTAGTTGTCGTAGGAGCTTCAGTTGTCGTAGGAGCTTTAGTTGTCGTAGAGGCTTTAGTTGTCGTAGGAGCTTCAGTTGTCGTAGGAGCTTCAGTTGTCGTAGGAGCTGCAGTTGTCGTAGGAGCTACAGTTGTCGTTGTAGTATGTGCTGCAGTCGAAGTGGTTGTAAGAGCTACAGTTGTTGTAGTAGGAGCTGAAGTGATTTTCGAAGTAGCTGCTGACGTTGTAGTTGTTGGGGATATATTTGTTGTCGTAGAAGCTAAAGTTGTTGTTGTTTGTTTTGCTGTTGTGGTTGTTGTAGGAGCTTCAGTTTTAGATATAGGTGCATCTGTTGTAGTGGTTGCAGTATCTAAAGTTGTAGTAGGAGCTGCGATTGTGGTTGTCGTAGGAGCAACAGTTGTTGTAGTCGGAGCTGCAGTGGCTGTCGTAGAAGGTGCTGCAGTTGTGGTTGTTGTAGTAGGTGCAGCTGGTGTAGTGGTCGTAGGACCTACAGTTGTAGGAAGAGCTGCATTGGTTGTAGTAGGAGCTACAGTTGTCGTAGGAGCTTCAGTTGTCGTAGAGGCTTTAGTTGTCGTAGGAGCTTTAGTTGTCGTAGGAGCTTTAGTTGTCGTAGAGGCTTTAGTTGTCGTAGGAGCTTCAGTTGTCGTAGGAGCTTCAGTTGTCGTAGGAGCTGCAGTTGTCGTAGGAGCTGCAGTTGTGGTCAGAACTCCATGGATATTCCAGCATAAAAACACTGTGGTTTATGAGATGAATGGTTAGTATGTTTATTGCGCACAATATCAAGATTTCCAAGATTTCCCTTCATCAGCATGGTGCAGTTTTTGACATCTTATTATGTACAATATACAATTATAATTTATAGCTACATAAATTAAATACTGAAATGATTCCCTTGATTGTTAATACTATTACCTATAAAACCGTATTGAGATTACCACACTTGAGTTGTATTTTTTTGTTGTTGAAAAGATGGTACATTTTTCATTACAGGAGTGTGGTAATATAATTCAAGTAATAAGAGGTTACAGCAGTGTGATAATGTTTACCTCTTACAATTGAGTCATTTTCCTTTTTTATATTTTGGAAATGTATTTAATCGAGGTGAGACATTTGACATTAGACTAGGCCAAATGTAAAATTGCCTCCATGAAATGTCAAAATAAACATTTAGAAAAATCATAAGCATTGTAACAACATATGCAAAGAATATATACATAATTTCTCATTATTCTAATTACATTATCCAAATGTATATGATCTATTTTGTCATCATTTTGCCTTTTTGGTTGTTAATATTTTGATTGAGGATTAATACACGAGTTGGCATGAAGTTAGCAAATAGTAAAAAATGAACACAGAATGAACTTCAGTGTACTACATACCCATGGTAAAAAAGGTAGCTGTCAGTTTCTGTGTCTTCATTTTGGACTCAGTTGATGCAGTTGTTTTCTGAATAGAAAGAAAAATATACATTTAATTGACAGGTCATAAACCACTATTAATGTGCAGTGGTGGACACTTTTCAACTTAATCTGCATCTTGTTCAGCAAATTTATGCAACTCATTTAGGTGTGCCAGATCAAGAGGTGTGAATAATTATTAATTCAAGACATCTCTGTGAATAAAAGTAGCTTGTGAAGAATAATGTAAAAAATAAGGAAACAAAATGTGAAAACTTTGCAAGGGTGTGAATAATTTCACAATAGTCACTATAACTGCTGTCAACATGGATTTACACACTTTAGTGAAATTACACAGTAAAATCCAGATTAGCGTTGCATTTTTCCCCATGAGAAATCAGCCTATTACCGCATCCCACCAATCATGTTACTTCATGAAAGAGGAAAGGGCATTTCAAATTTGCAAATGGTCTGCCAGCGACCAGCAATTCATTCTGAATTCTATACATATTCTGTGAAAGTAATCGGTGTAGTTCATCAAAAGTGGATGTTTTTTCAAATATAAAACATAATACATGAAATAGTCAAATCCACATTAGCGTTGCAATTTTTCAAGAGAAATCCGCATTTTGCTGCTTAAAAAACATAAGTATTTAAACTTGGCTTTCAAAAGTTGACCAATCCATTTTCTACATTCTTAAAAAGATGGGAAAAAATAAGAAACCTGCACACTGCTCTTGCTAATATCACTGCTCTATTAAGTTCACATATAGGCCTCAAGCATTAAACGCATTGAACGGATGTGGCTGGAGCAATGTCTACATAAGGGTGCAAATTAAAAACACTCACAAAATCCTGGAGTATAAGGAAAACAAGCATATGTTACAAATATTTATATTTTATATTGAACCTTCATTTAGCTAGGCAAGTCAGTTAAGAACAAATTCTTACGTACAATGACAGCCTAGGAACATTGGGTTAACTGCCTTGTTCAGGGGCAGAACAACAGATTTTTACCTTGTCAGCACAGGGATTCAATCTAGCAACCTTTTGGTTACTGGCCCAATATTATAACCACTAGGCTACCTGACACCCCTATAATATAACAATGTGCATTTCATAAGTATTCTAATAATTATAATAAAGTGTGTACATAAAACATATTAAACAAGACTGTGAAACCACAATGAGGACATCGACCTATCAAGGAAGTTTTCATAAATCATTGGGTACTGTACAACAAAACACGTCAGAGTGATCTAAAGTGGCGGAATTAACTCATGTTCACATTTACATAACATGCATGGGCATTTCATCATTAAGACCAGGCTGTAACACAACAAAATGTGGAATAAGTCAAGAGGTATGAATACTTTCTGAAGGCACTGTAAATCATGTAACATCATGTAAATTTAAAGTTTTCAAATGGTCTGCCAGCAATGAACTACATGTTCCTATACATATTCTGTGACAGCTTAGTAGTTAATCAAAAGTTTATGGGTGTTTACATATAACGTGTACATAATAACCATAATCTTCATAGTTTCAATGTTTTTGCTTTACATTATCAATTGTGGATTTTGATCTTTTCTTATAAGACTATTTTACCTTGTTATATTTGTATGTATTTTAAAAAATTGTGCTCTGTGCAATTTAATTGAAAAAGATGTATCAAATATTTTCCATTAATATATTCCATTATACAGTAAATATTATTACTTACCTACAGCAAACACTTCAATGCCAGCCACCAATTTCTCTAATTTCTCCAAATATCAATTGAGGAAGGTCTTGGTTAAAGACAATAAACAATCACAATATCTAGCTTATATCTACTATAAAATCTAATTTGTCTAGTTCTGTTAACCCTTTCAAGATTACAACTGAACTGTGCCCGTGTATACTGTAATGCCAATGTATTCCTAGTTTGTATTTATATTACTATAGGGCTGGTTTGATGCCACAAATTGTCTGTCTTTCAGGTGACGTTATATTTTGGGAGGCACCAAAGATAATAAGATAAAGATGACGAAAAAGGGAGGGACAGAGGAATGCAAGTGGGAGGTTCTTAGCTGGAAAATGTTTTCGTTTTTTCCCCAGGTACTGACGTGGTATAGAAAACTGGCTTTAGGTGTTCTGACAAAAAATGTGGGATGGACAAAAAATAATTGAATCTGTTTGAGAGTATAATAACAGTTATGTACTGACCTTATTTTATTGAAAACTGTTTAGATGACAAATACATTTTTTAAAAGATTTTCTGTAGCCAGAAACTTGCTTAATTGTACTTAATTGACTTAACTTTGGAGCCATTCCATTTAATTTAGTCAATTGCCTAAAGTAAGCAGTCAGCATTTTTCTATTTAACAGTTCTACACTCACACATGTGCTACTTCCCATATCTTTTTAAAAACATTGTTGTTTCTTTTAACAGTAGATTCAGTTTATGAATCTCTAACAAAAGTGGTGTCAAGATATGTTGTAATCAGCTGGTAAATATGATTGAGGGTCACAATGACCCCACATGCTGAGACCAACAATGGAGGAAAACATCTTGGATTTCTGGTTTCTGGTTTTATGGGGAGCATGTTCCAGATGCTAAAATAATTCAAAAATGATTGCTTACAATGAAGAATGTTGACACCTAAACATTTGTGTATCTGCTGAAAAGCAAGAAAGAAATGTATAACAATATAAAACATTTAAAAATCTGATAAAATATTGTGTGCGAAATACCTTACATTTTTGAGATTTTACAGTTGATATATTTGGAGAAATTAATACAAATCTGTATCTTGTGGCTGGATAAAAAAAATACATATTTAAAGACTTGTATCTCTCTATGATAATGAAATGTGTTCAGGTTTTTTTATATAATTTCCATTGAACATTAACATGACACTACAATAATGTTTCAGTATTTTGAAGAGTGCCTTGGTCCTTGATATCATGGATGGTCAGTCCTTGCATCCATTGCTACATCTATGAATTTGAGAGTGGGGGGGTGTCCGCTTTGTTGTTTGAATCACAGATTTCCCCTTTAAGTACTCAGGGTCTAAGTACTAAAATCTTAATTAAAGCTATCAAAAAATAAATGCATGATAGTATTGACCTATTTCTGGGTGCATATTTAACCTCTGCAAGGTTCATGGCAACACTAATGTGAATCTGAAGTATGAAGGTTTTCCCTCTCCAGCTGACCGTCAGTGTCACTTTATTTAGGGTTAAACCTTGATGCACAGTTTTCCTGTCTTCCTCAGGGAGTTCGTCTTTTTATTCAGGACTCTCGACGAAGGGGAATCTTCTGCATGCCAATATTGCATTAGTTGATCTAAAACAAATGGGGGGTATACATAACACCTTGATGAGTGTTCCAGTGTCATTCATAACAACTATTAGAACACATTTATTCAACATCATTCATGAGGAATTTGATAAATATTTTATTTATTCTGTCAAAGTACCCAACCCTCTGACATACTAATCACACAACAGTCTGGGAGCACCAGGTAAACCTCAGAGCAGTACCCAGGTAGCAGATTAGGGGTATTGTGACTTGCTCAAGGCCACAAGAGCAGAAGGGTTGGGAACCAGAACTGGCTGTAAATAGAATATTTCAAATACTCTAACTAGCTGTGGTTGATGATTTAGCTTGCCTGGCACAATGGAACCATTGTAGTAGCCCCAAAAGAGCAAACCCCATCTTTCTGGCACTCACTCAAGACAGGCTCAATACTATTTGAACCCAGGTCAGAGCAATTGATGGCATTGTAACGTGTTGGGTAACTTTGCCTGATATCTGAAAACATATATTAGATCAAATCAATCACATTTGATGTAAAAAGGGCTTTATAAATTAGGTTTTGTCAGGAATTGCTTTACTGATACCGACCTAAACCCCATCGAGCCAGAAGCTTATGCCTTGGCTTTAGCTCAGCAAAGACTAATACAGCCTTGAAGTGCGCAGGACTAATCCAGTCAGTGACACCAGCAACAATACTGTTCACTCAGACCAGATTATTTCAACTAAAATAATTTAACTTCATAATAATTAACTTTCTGTAATGAAAAATAACGTATTTTGAAGGTTCCTTATGAATGATGTTCAAATATTAAGGTTGTTATGCATGATACCTTAAACATTCACAAAGTTTTACCCAAACTATTTATTTACACAATTTGGGGGAGGAGCTTCATTCTAACCAGCAACATGTGGGTATCACTTGTGAACATGTACATTCCTGAGTGTGATGCCTGACTCAACATGTCTAATTGTTACTATCTCACACTGCCTTCACTAATAAGGACTGTTATAGGACATATACTGGATATTTCCAAAAACTTAAACTGTCAGGTGCATTATAACCTTTATTTATACTTTTGTACTATCAAAATTGGTCTGATGCGTTCCGTTACACCTCTGTGAAGTGGGTTATTTCCATAGAACTCCGTCCTTATTATATAACGGCTACTTGCCATAGTAAACTAACCTAACTACTGGTAGAAATGTATTAATCTTAAAGAAAACGTATTGTTATCTTACGGAGAGCACTATCCCCAGTCAGAAAGTGTTGGCAAGTTGCCTCACGTGTCAGTGTTTTGATCAGTGATTTCTTTTGGCACACATCCCAACTGTCAAGTCTACATCCACTCCCCCTCTCCTGTGCTCGACGTCGCCAGTTTATTCATTATTATGCACAACTGCCACCATCGTAACGCGCACCTGCGCCTTATGAGACTCCATCACCTTCCTGATTACCTCCGCTATATCTGTCTCGTACTTTCGTTCTTTCCCCAAGCTTTATTGATTCTGTTAATGTTTTTATAGCTTTACGCTACTCGTGGTTCTTGTTATGTTTAATTTATTATTAAATTCACTCCCTGTGCTTGCTTCCCAATTCTTAGCGAACACGTTACACCAACTAACGATTTGTATTGAACCAATCGTAAAAATGTATATTTATCAGATGTGAATTGTACAACTTACACTGAACACAATTTGGATATTTGAACTGTGATTTCATGTTTTCCATTGATTTATTGTTGTCTTAGGTGTTTCCGTCCACCAATAACTACACTGTTCTGTGACTTGCCACACCCTGAACAATCATTGTTGATTAAACACTGGTTTGGTTTGTCATTAGATTACACATGATAAAATGGAATGTTTTTTCATGAGTTGTATCACTCCATGACGTCTTCCTGACGTCTCCCATGACGTTGAAAGATGTTCGAGTTTCTTTTAGAATCTGTTCTAAAACATACCTCTACATCCACAACAAGGAACATCCTACTTGTTTTATGTTTGAATGACATGGAAGAGGGTATTAGTGCTTGGTTTATGAAAACAGATCTAATATGAGTGTCATCCCAGATGAGGCAAAATACACTGTTTCAAAGCACAGGTAATGTTTGCCTAAATACAATGTAATTACTAGTTGTTACACAGGATTTAGCTGGTTAAAATTAAGTTTCCATAGAACTCCATCCTGTTAATACAATGTCTACTTGCTATAGTAAACTAAACTAACACATGTACTGGTAGAAATGTATTCCGTTTAGAGAACTTATTGGGCAAAATCCCCAGTCAGAGCGTGTTGGCAAGTTGCTTTCCGTGTCAGTGTTTTGACCAGTGATTTTTTTAAATCACATATCCCAACTAACGATTTGCATTGACCCAATCGTAACAACTTATATTATCAGATATGAATTGTACAACTTACTCTTACACTTAACCCTATTTGGATGTTTGAACTGAAACCTAAAATGCGATTTCAGCTATCTGATGTTTTATGGCGGCTGGTAGCCTGGCAAGATCGAATCCCTGAGCTGACAAGGTAAAAATCTGTTGTTCTGCCTGAACAAGGCAGTTAACCCACTGTTCCTAGGCTGTCATTGAAAATAAGAATTTGTTCTTAACTGACTTGCCTAGTTAAATAAAGGTAAAATAAAAAATTGTTGTCTTAGGCGTTGTCGTCCACCAGTAACTACACTGTTCTGTGACTAACCACATCCTAAGAAATCGTGGTTGATTAAACACGGGTCTGGTTTGTCATTAGATGACATATCATAAGATGGCATGTTTTTTAAAGAGTTATATCACTCCCTGACGTCTCCCTGACGTCTCGTATGACATTGAAATGTATTTGAGTTTCTTTTAGAATCTGTTCTATTGAACATACCTCTACATCCACAACAAGGAACATCCTCCTTGTTTTATGTTTGAATGACATGGTATGACATGGAAGATGGTATTAGTGCTTAGTTTATAATATTATTTAGTAGATTATTTTATCAAAAGCAACATACAGTAGAGCATGCATGTATTTTTGTGTGGCTCACTCCAGTAGGAACCAAACCAACAACCTTGGCATTGCAAGCACTTTACTCTACATAATTGTACATGATGGAACTTTGAAAACTTTTAATGCTAGTTTTCATCAATTCAATGTACAATGTACTAGTTATTACACAGGATTTAGCTGGTTAAAATGAAGTGTATCTTGAGGAGTACGTATTTGTAATTAATATGTACTTTTACAGTACATTACTCATCCTGAGAACCTGGCCCTCAGTTTAAAGCTTCTGGAAGTGCCATCCAAGTGGCAGAATAAGAATACCATAGAGTACATGTAATGTTCACATAAAGTACAATGTAATGACTAGTTGTTACACAGGATTTAGCTAGTTAAAATTAAGTGTATGTTGAGGGGTACCTGTAATTATAGTGTACCTACAAAGTGCGTTACCCATCCTGACAATCTAATTGTCAGCTTCTGAAAGCGCCAACCAAGTGAGAAATAAACACACTAGCACACCGCAGAATAAATGTAATATCTTCATAAATACAATGCATTTCCTAGGCATTACACAGGATTTAGGAATTTCCATATATATACTTAGGGCTACTACTCATTACCAAGTGAAAAAACCTACAAACAATAGATGAGTTTCTACTTTAGTCAAATGTATTGCACCACCATTTCTTACAAAACAATAAGGATTGTTATTGTTGGATCAATAATTTGATTAATTAGATTAAACAATGTTATAACTACAATAGTGGTGACTCAAAGCTGTAACCTATAGAATGTTGAGTAGCCTAAATAGATATTTTGGAAAACTAGGATTTTCTTTCCCCCCCTTTTTTAACATTACAGGTAACAATGGAAATATCTGTCTTCAGTATTTTCCAATCCTGGAGTCTGAGACATTGTGGAAATCTGTGGTAGAGAGGAAGATTTTATGACAATTTAACGTTAGACACTATGTTACCCTATACTAGTTATGATCCTCATGGTTTCTATAGTTTAGGCCTACAGCTAGCTAGGTCTAGCTAGCTACCTAGCTAGTTATTGTGTTATCCAGCAAGCTATAAAAGTGCATGTTTACACCGAAGATTTTTATAACTAACCCAAGATAAACCACACCCAGTTGTTTCCAATGTGAAGCTAGTGAGTTGAGTGGGCAGAACAAGCAAGGAGGTGGGCAGAGCCAAGCATGAGCTTGCAAGATCCTATTGGCACATTCTAGCATGTATTTGCATATTTACGTTAGGGAACGCCTTTGAAGTGCACGAATGCAATAACTTAATTCGACCTTGGACTCCTTCTAAACATTGCCATTTTTTTTAAATGTTGGCAGAGTCCACTCTATTTGTAAAATATTCTAGTTTTGGGAACAGAAAACTGTATTGAAATCAAATGTTTCATAGATGAGAAAATCTTCAGAGTGTCAGCACAGTTCCATCTCACTCCATACTCTCCCACTGCCGGCCACTGACCTTTCTTCCCCACTATATTTGGAGGGGAGAGGAAACTCCAACCAGATGCTTCACATTGATACTTGCGTTGAAACATCTGGACCATTGATCTCTCTGTGCTAACACTAATAAGTTAGCTAGTGTTTAGCTACATTGAAAATAAACTAATGTTACTCATAGTGTCTGTTAACACACATAGCTAGCTAATGTTAACATGCTGGGAACCGTATATTATACTGTTGTGGATAATCATTATTGTGGCTAGCTTCACACAAACGTGAGCCCAGCTAGCTAGCTAATTAGCTAGTGATTAGGAACCATAGCATAGCTATATGCCAGCTTTAGTTTAGGTGACTTAGCTAGCTAGTCGAGGTTAGAAAACTAGCTAGCTAGCGTGCCACATAATCCAAACAAAATTCAACAGATTGCATGGAAAGTCTATTCTGTAGATTGTGCTATGGTAACTACACTGAACAAAAATATAAGCACAACACGCAACAATTTCAAAGATGTTATCAACCGATCATTCAAATGTATTTATAAAGCCCTTTTTACATCAGCCGATGTCACCAAGTGATGTACAGAAACCCAGCCTAAAACCCCCAACAGCAAGCAATGCAGATGTAGAAGCACAGTGGCTAGAAAAAACTCCCAAGAAAGGCAGAAACCTAGGAAGAAACCTAGAGAGGAACCAGGCTCTGAGGGCTGGCCAGTCCTCTTCTGGCTGTGCCAGGTGCAGATTATAACAGTACATGGCCAAGATGTTCAAACATTCATAGATGACCAGCAAGGTCAAATAGTAATAATCACAGTGGTTGTAGAGGGTGCAACAGGTCAGCACCTCAGGAGTAAATGTTAGTTGGCTTTTCATAGCCGATCATTCAGAGTTAGAGACAGCAGGTGCGGTAGAGAGACAGAATCAAAAACAGCAGGTACAGGACAAGGCAGCACAGATAAGCTTCCATGAGACGGTTTCTGACAGTTTGAGCAGAAATTCTATGGTTGTGCAAACCCACAGTTTCATCAGCTTTCCAGATGACTGGTCTCAGACGATCCCGCATGTGAAGAAGCCGGATGTGGAGGTCCTGGGCTGGCATGGTTACATGTGATCTGCGGAGAAACGAACATTCAATTCTCTGGTGGACATTCCTGCAGTCAGCATGCCAATTGCACGCTCCCTCAAAACTTGAGACATCTGTGGCATTGTGTTGTGTGACAAAACTGCACATTTTGGAGTGGCTTTTTACTGTCAACAGCACAAGGTGCACCTGTGTAATGATCATGCTGTTTAATCAGCTTCTTGATGTGCCACACCTGTCAGGTGGATGGATTATCTTGGCAAATAAGAAATGCTCACTAACAGGGATATAAACACATTTGTGCACAACATTTGAGAGAAATAAGCTTCTTGTGCGTGTGGAACATTTCTGGGATCTTTTCTTTCAACTCATGAAACATGGGACCAACACTTTACATGTAGCGTTTAGGCCTACCAACTAGCCTAGCTAGCTAACAAAAACACCAGCTAACGTTTTCTACTTAGCTAGCTACGGCTCTGCAGTTACGTAGCTAGTTCGCTAGCCAACACTTGGCTAGGTGGCAGGCAAATGTTAGATACTGTAGATTGGTTACTTCCTACACTAAATTGTCCAGCAGAATTAATGTATCCCCCAAAAAACAAAAATGCATTGAAAAGGTTCTTCCATCTTGACGTTTTTCTCTCTTCTCCAACACTTTTTTTTCTAATGCAATTTATTATGTTTAGATTTTGCACATTGACCTTCTTCTTGACCTTGTTCTTTTACAAAGGGACATGTTCGAGGTCATCGTTGTTTTAAACGTGTGGCACAAATTGGGAGACATTAAACGTTAAATACTTGACATGCCTTATATCCTGGGATAAATAAATAATTGCACAAATGCATCACATCCAAAAGTGAGAATGTTCTTCAATATTGCAAGGTTAAATGATAGAATAAGAGTTTGTCTTATGACCATTTTAAGTGCATTCATAAGCCATTATTCAACCAAGCTTACAATTTGGCAAGCACAAATTACTATCTCAGAATTGTAACCATAACTGTTTATTAGTAATGTGTCTTTTTTTTTTATTGATGGTTAAAGCAATAGACCTATTGTTAAATATACCGTTAAATGATTTAACAATTTAAACTTTTTTTGATATGAGCCGTTTTATGAACCCATTTTTGCCATTGCGCTCATAACCTTCCCATTATAGGGTCTTTGCAGAACGTTCCTTCCATATTTAGTAAACAGTACCCATAATACCCTTCGCTAACAACTAGTAATCACATTAATCTGTACTTATGTGAATATTACATGTACTCTATGGTGTACTATTGTGTTTATTCTCCCACTTGGATCACACTTCCAGAAGCTTCAAATTGAGGGACAGGTTGTCAGGATGGGTAATGTTCTGCCATTTTTACTAGCTACATTCTACTTAGGCAAATATTACAGGTGCTTTAAAATAGTGTCTTGTTCCTCCTCTGGGATGACACTCGTATTCTCTTTTTTTAACATAAGCTCAACCAAGTTAACCCAGATGGTACACTTTATTTTTGAGACAAGTGCTAGCAACAACGTTGACTGGAGAAATATTTTGAACAGTTCACATTCATGGTTAAGTAATTAGAGGTTATTGAGCATAGACTATAATCTCTGACACCCAGCGAATCCACAAGATATCCAAACCTTTGTCACAGTTGTTAATGAATCAGATGCAGCTGAGAAAAAAATAAACATTAGTGGAACACTGCCCATTTGTAAAAAGCATGGTAACAAGCATTCTTTGCTACACTTCTGTAATTACAGACCACAACTACCAGGTACATGTTGTTATTACATTGTAACTATGAGTCGCTACAACGCTTGTTAGTGTAATTACACATGTACAGTAGATGCACTGTGATAAGGACCCCCTTAAATGGAAGTGTTACTGTGAATTTGTCCCAATACTTTTGGTCCCATAAAATAGGGGACTATGTACAAAAAGGCTGTAATTTTGTAAACGGTTCACCCGATATGGATGAAAATACCCTCAAATTATAGCTGACACTTTAACCTCATAGTCATTGTATCATTTCAAATCCAAGGTGCTGGGGTAGAGAGCCAATCACAAAGACATTTGTCACTGTCCCAATACTTTTGGAACTCACTGTATGTTGAACAACAACTAAACAGACCCTGATTATTTGGCGCCCTCTTGCTGTAGAGACAAAATATGACTACAATAATGAAATATTCTGTTTTGTCAGACTGATGGAGGCGATCTTTATCCATTCACCATTTCTTCACATAAACCTTTCAGGAGACTGAGTTAAGGCACTTGTTAAATCTTATACTTACAACTCGTGCTAAGTTAAGATATTATACTGAATTAAATCAACCAGACTCAGAGGTAAACTTCAACATGTCTTTACTCCATCACTGTCTGTGTAATCCCTTCACATTCCTTTACTGACGTGGTGACATCCTATGTCAGTACGTCACATCAATACACGACAGCACTCCAGTCTCCTTTTCACCTCATTTAACACCTGATTTACTTAACAAAAGGCACATCTGAATTGAGTACCACAGTATGAGTCATAATACCCATAAAACCAAGCGGTAAAGCCCGGAAATGGTTCCAATCGTTTTTCCACCATTCATTTTTCCATAGGGGATTTTAGAACTATTTCATATAAGATTCTTAGTGTTGGGGGTAACTTAACGCATTAGTTTCTCAATTTAAAATAATAACTCGTTACTTTTAAATCTGATTTCCAGTTTTCTTTTTTTACTCCCCAAAAATGTACATCCTTTTCCCTAAGTTCACGAACTTCCTGTTTCTTCAAGAAAATTGTGGCGGGAAGCCAGCTAGCAAGATGGCAGAGACAACAGCCTTACCAGCGTGGAAGTATTCACATTATTTTTAATTGGTAGAAGAAAATGAGAAAAACAACAGGGATAAGCACCTGTCAGCTGCGAAGAACTCAACTTCAAATATCAAGAAGCACCTTCAGGCCAAGCACAGCTCCACAAGACTGGTGGGGGAAAAAACACACATGATTCATGGACAATGTTCCTTTGATGCGTTGGATAGCAAGATTTATTTAGTTGTGATGCAACACTTTTCTTTGCATTCATCAGACAGGCGATGGTTTAATGTAGAATTTTGTCAGAACACTTGGACAAGGGCTATTATTTATACATCTTTCTTTATTATCATAATGTGTATACATTTCTCCTCCATCACGCATTTTTTATGGAACAGTTACATTTCAATAGGCTGCTGAACTACAAAGGCCAAATAATAATGAGATAAAAAAATAAGACTTTGTTTCTTGCAAAATACCCAGTTCAATTTACTGAAACAAATATAAGGAAATATGTCAGTTCTCGGTCTTGAGCTCTCCCATGATATCCGATTACATCAGTGCTGCCTACAGTGTGGCGCATTGACAACCCTTTAGGTGTTAAGCGTAACGTTCCACTTTGAGTATCCCGCGAGTACTAAGTAGCCAAGCCATTCTAAGGTACTGTGCACACCCTCTACTGGTCATAACAATGACTAACACACCCAAGGCATTTTAAGAGGGTTATCTGTTTTTGGTAACACAAAAGTAATGTAACGACTAACGAGTTACTTTCCACAGTAAGTAACAGTGTAATGTAACAAATTACTTTTAATGGCAGTATAATGTTGGGAAAGCATTCCTCATGAAGCTGGTTGAGAGAATACCAAGTGTGTGCAAAACTGTCATCATTGCAAATGGTGGCTACTTTGAAGAATCTAAAATATATTTTTAAGATTTGTTTAACACTTTTTTGGTTACTACATGATTCATATATGTTGTTTCAGAGTTTTGATGTCTTCACTATTTTTCTACAATGTACAAAATAGTAACAAATAAAGAAAAAACATCGAATGAGTAGGTGTGTCCAAACTTTTGACTGGTACTAAATATTAATTTAATGAAAAAACAAGTGCCATTGGAGATACATTTATTGAAACTGTATTATCAACTGGTTATATCCTGTAACAAAAAGGTAGTAAACTCAGGAGTGTGGCGCCTGCTTGTAGAAGCCTATGGCTGTAAAAATGTCATAGCCTTGTTTTGTTAATTTAGCTCTTATTTACAGAGCCCTTATCACAGTCAAGACATCTATTTTATAGTAAAAACATGATGTAATATAATATCTTCTTATGGCTGAGATCCCGTTAACGGGATCGACTTGACAACAGCCAGTGAAAGGGCAGGGCGCCAAATTCAAACAACAGAAATCTCATAATTAAAATTCCTCAAACATACAAGTATTTTACACCATTTTAAAGATAAACTTGTTGTAAATCACACCATGCTATAATCTGAGTACAGCGCTCAGAGCCCAAACAAGCCATACAGATATCCACCATGTTGTGGAGTCAACAGAAGCAAGAAATAGTATTATAAATATTCACTTACCTTTGATGATCTTCACCAGAATGCACTCCCAGGAATCCCAGTTCCACAATAAAATGTTTGTTTTGTTTGATAACGTCCATAATTTATGTCCAAATACCTCCTTTTTGTTCGCTCGTTTAGTACAGTAATCCAAATGCGCAGGCACTAGGTCCAGACAAAGTCAAAAAAGTCCTTTACAGTTCGTAGAAACATGTCACGATGTATAGAATCAATCTTTAGTATGTTTTTAACATAAATCTTCAATAATGTTTCAACCGGAGAATTCCTTTGTCTTCAGAAATGTGATGGGACGCAGGTCGCTCTCACGGGAGGTCGCTCTCACGGGAGCGCGCGTGGTCAGCTCATGCCAGACACCTGACTCAAAGAGCTCTCCTTCCCTCATTCTCACAGTAGAAGCATCAAACAAGGTTCTAAAGACTGTTGAAATCTAGTGGAAGCCTTATGAAGTGCAATATGACCCCAAAGACACTGTATATTCGAAAGGCAAACCTACAAACCTCAGATTTCACACTTCCTGGATGGATTTTTTCTCAGGTTTTTGCCTGCCATATGAGTTCTGTTATACTCACAGACATCATTCAAACAGTTTTAGAAACTTCAGAGTGTTTTCCATCCAAATCTACTAATAATATGCATATCTTAGCTTCTGGGACTGAGTAGCAGGCAGTTTACTCTGGGCACCTTATTCATCAAAGCTACTCAATACTGTCCCCAGCTGTAAGGACTGGGTGTCGGAGTACGAAGTCAAACGCAGGAAGCAGAGGGTGCAATAACAAATGTTCCCTTTTAATGAACACTGAGAAACTAAAGTCACCCTTCTAATATACTGGGTGCTCACAAAAAACTACCCCAGACACGGGGGGAATGAAAGCAGTCCAGTAACCACGTAGTACAAAACAGACACCACGCTTAACAACTAATAATCCCGCACAAAGAACCGGGCGGGCCGGCTGACTGATAAGCCCAACTAATTACCAACAAATGAAAACAGGTGTAATCAATAAACACATAAGGAGGGGGAAAAAAGGATCAGTGGCAGCTAATAGGCCGGTGACGACGACCGCCGAGCGCCACCCGAACGGGAAGGAGAGCCTGCCTCGGTCGGAGTCGTGACACCAGCCATAAGAAGATAAAGGAATAAAATAGAACAGAAAAGTGTGAAGTGATTTGCATCTTGCTTCTTGAACAGTTATTCTCAAAGAGTGATCATTTGAAACGAGGCTCAATTTGGCAAGTTGAAAGACATTTTTCAGTATTACAAACCAAAATTGACTGTATCATGGCACCGGAGAAGATGGTTGACGTTTTTGTTCATTTTTTTGTATTGTTTGTAAAAAATGTTTTAACTTATTCTGTACATAATGTGGCTTCTACCGTCTCTTATGACCAAAAATCTCTTTTGGACATCAGAACAGTGATTACTCACCACGAACTGGCAGAAGCTTTTTTTTCCTTTAACGAGTCTGACGAGCCCGACGTGAAGGACCTACTGCTTTCCCGGGAACAGGCCCAAATCCCTGTCATTTGCGTGAAGAGAAGACGGAGAAAAAGAAGACGGAGGTTGGGCTGCCTTCTGAGAATGCGTAGGCGGTCGAATAAACCACCACTGCCTTCCGTTCTACTAGCTAACATGCAATCATTGGAAAAGAAAATCGACGGCCTATGGGGAAGATTAAACTGCCAACGGGATGTTAAAAACTGTAATATCTTAAGCTTCACGGAGTCGTGGCTGAACGACGACATTATCAACATACAGCTGGCTGGTTATACTCTGTATCGGCAGGAGAGAACAGCGGCGTCTGGTAAGACAAGGGGGGCGGTCTATGTATATTTGTAAACAACAGCTGGTGCACGCTATCTAAGGAAGTCTTGAGGTTTTGCTCACCTGAGTTGGTGTGGTCTACAGCTTATCATGAAATACTCCATCTAAATAGAGATTTTTCATCTGTATTTTTCGTTGCTGTCTACATACCACCACAGACCGATGCTGGCACTAAGACCACACTCAATAAGCTGTATTCTGCCATAAGCAAACAGGAAAACGCTCATCCAGAGGCGGCGCTCCTAGTGGCCGAGGGACTTTAATGCAGGAAACTTAAATCCGTTTTACCAAATTCCTATCAGCATGTTAAATGTGCAACCAGAGGGAAAAAACCTCCAGACCACCTTTACTCCAAACACAGAAACGCGTACAAAGCTCTCAATCCATTTGGCAAATCTGACCACAATTTTATCCTCCTGATTCCTGCTTACAAGCAAAAATTAAAGCAGGAAGCACCACTCGGTCAATAAAAAAGTGGTCAGATGAAGCCGATGCTAAGCTACAGGACTGTTTTGCTAGCACAGACTGGAATATGTTCCGGGATTCTTCCGATGGCATTGAGGAGTACACCACATGCTTCATTGGCTTCATCAATAAGTGCATCGATGACGTCGTCCCCACAGTGACCGTAAGTACATACCCCAACCAGAAGCCATGGAATACAGGCAGCATCTGCACTGAGCTAAAGGCTAGAGCTGCGCTTTCAATGAGCGGGACTCTAACCCGGAAGCTTATAAGAAATCCCGCTATGCCCTCCGACGTACCATCAAAGCATCAATACAGGACTAAAATTGAATCGTACTACACCGGCTCCAACGCTCGTTGATGTGGCAGGGCTTGCAAACTATTACAGACTATAAAGGGAAGCACAGCCGAGAGCTGCCCAGTGACACAAGCCTACCAGACGAGCTAAACTACTTCTATGCTCACTTCGAGGCAAATAACACTGAAACATGCATGAGAGCACCAGCTGTTCCAGACGACTGTGTGATCACTGTCTTCGCAGCCGATGTAAGACCTTTAAACAGGTCAACATTCACAAGGCCGCAGGGCCAGACAGAATACCAGGACGTGTATTCGCTGACCAACTGGCAAGTGTGTTCACTGACATTTTCAACCTCTCCCTGTCCGAGTCTGTAGTACCAACATGTTTTAAACAGACCACCATAGTGCCTGTGCCCAAGAACACTAAGGTAACCAACCTGCCTAAATGACTACTGACCCATAGCAATCAAGTCTGTAGCCATGAAGTGCTTTGAAAGGCTGGTCATGGCTGAAATCAACACCATCCCAGAAACCCTAGACCCACTCCAATTTGCATACCGCCCCAACAGATAAACAGGTGATGCAATCTATATTGCACTCCACACTGCCCTTTCCCACCTGGACAAAAGGAACACCTATGTGAGAATGTTATTCATTGACTAAAGCTCAGCGTTCAACACCATAGAGCCCTCAAAGCTCATCAATAAGCAAAGGACCTTGGGACTAAACACCTCCCTCTGCAACTGGATCCTGGACTTCCTGACGGGCTACACCCAGGTGGTAAGGGTAGGTAACAACACATCTGCCACGCTGATCCTCAGCCCCTCAGGGGTGCGTGCTCAGTCCCCTCCTGTGCTCCCTTTTCACTCATGACTGCACGGCCAGGCACGACTCCAACACCATCATTAAATTTGCCGATGACACAACAGTGGTAGGCCTGATCACCGACAACGACGAGACAGCCTATAGGGAGGAGGTCAGAGATCTGTCCGTGTGGTGCCAGGACAACGAACTCTCCCTCAGCGTGATCAAGACAAGGGAGATGATTGTGGACTTCAGGAAAAGGAGGACCGAGCAAGCCCCCATTCTCAAGGACGGGGCTGTAGTGGAGTAGGTTGAGAGCTTCAAGTTCCTAGGTGTCCACATCACCAACAAACTGACATGGTCCATGCACACCAAGACAGTCGTGAAGAGGGCACGACAAACCCTTTTCCCCCTCAAGAGACTGAAAAGATTTGTTCCTTTGTTCCTCAGATCTTCAAAAGGTTCTACAGCTGAAACATTGAGAGCATCCTGACTAGTTGCATCACTGCCTGGTATGGCAACTGTTCAGCCCACTTCAGAGGGTAGTGTGTACGGCCCAGTACATCACTGGGGCTAAGCTGCCTGCCATCCAGGACCTCTACACCAGGCGGTGTCAGAGGAAAGCCCTAAAAATTGTCAAAGACCCCAGCCACCCCAGTCATAGACTGTTCTCTCTACTACCGCATGGCAAGCAGTACCGGAGTGCCAAGTCTAGGACAAAAAGGCTTCTCAACAGTTTTTATTCCCAAGCCAGAAGACTCCTGAACAGGTAATCAAATGGCTACCCGGACTATCTGCATTGTGTGCCCCCCCAACCCCTATTTTACGCTGCTGTTACTCTCTGTTTATCATATATGCATAGTCACTTTAACTATACATTCATGTACATACTACCTAAATTGGCCGGACCAACCAGTGCTCTTGCACATTGGCTAACCTGGTAATCTGCATTGTGTCCCACCACCCGCCAACCCCTATTTTACGCTACTGCTACTCTCTGTTCATCATATATGTATAGTCACTTTAACCATATCTACATGTACATACTACCTCAATCAGCCTGACTAACCTGTGTCTGTCTGTAGCCTCGCTACTTTTATAGCCTCGCTACTATATATAGCCTCGCTACTGTTTTTCACTGTCTTTTTACTGTTGTTTTTATTTCTTTACTTACCTATTGTTCACCTAATAGCGTTTTTGCACTATTGGTTAGAGCCTGTAAGTAAGCATTTCACTCTAAGGTCTACACCTGTTGTAGTCGGCGCATGTGCAAATAAACTTTGATTTTATTTGAAGTACAAAATGAGTTACAAACAATGTGAAAAAACAAACAAAATAGACAGTTTGTTAGGAGCCCATAAAACGGTAACAAACGTTTCCCACAAACTGTTAGGTTTGACATAAGAGTCCCAACAGCTTACCACTGCTACACCTGGCTATCAGCGGAGCCTTGTCTGGCAGCTAAACAGTTCATTCAGCCTCATTTACTGCCTTTTTAAAAAACATAGCTGATTTGGCTGACTTGCTTAAACAAATGTGGTTTCTAGAGACAATTGAGATGTACACGCTATGGCATAAGGGGCCGACCAGCAGATAAGAGGCAATTCGTAATTTCGATTAAGACATTAATGAGCGAGCTAGGACGGATGCAGTCAATATAACTATTTGTTCAGCACATTTGAAATGTACAGCGACAAAATTCAGAACATGGGCCGTTCATACAGTATTCTCCCTGTACACCAAGTCAGAACCGTAGGATATATAAAGGGATATATAAGCAAACAATTGAAAGCTCTAACAAATGAAAGTTCAAAACATATTTCTCCCAATCGGAGCTAATTTTTTTCAGAGTTCCCAGTTGTCTTGAACTCACTGAAGTCTAAGATTTCCCAGTTCCGAGTTTCCAATTGTTTGGAATGTGGCAAAAGTCATGCTGGATTGCCAGCATGGCCAATGTTAAATGTTTATCCTTTTAAACTTGGAAAAGAGACTATTAAACCCAGACTTGGGCCGCACACCCACTCCACTGAGTAGCAGGCTAGTAATTGCTTTGCAATGCTTGCAGCTAGCCACTGATTCCTTCCAAACCACTCACTGTTGAATTTGCGATTTCCAACTTGTGTAATGTTTATGTCCAATGGCCGATGAGCACCGATACGTTTTATCTATAATTTCTCTTCATAATTTCTCATTATATGACAAGGATGGAAAAGGATTTGCCAGTAGATTGTCGACTTGATTCATGATGATGACTGCTAGTTAAGATTTAAGTATGATGTTGACATGATCAGTCCAATCAAAGCAACAGTAGATATAACGTTATTTGACGTTATTTTATCTGTGGCCAATGACCTTGAGCCTTCTTGGAAGGACACTTCTAATGTAACTCTATGGCAGCACCCAAGGGGCTTGAATTTTCAAGCTCTCCCCGTAGACTTTGCGGTGGTGTAGTGTCCCCATGAGTGACAGAACACTAAGCCAATCACGGCACCACTAGAGAACATTACCAACCCCTATGTTCCCTATTTTCCGCTGGCTGCCCCACCACCACAGCAATCACTGAGCTAGGCTGAAACACCTGCATTTTGGAGCTGCCTTACTTAATACAGGAAAAAGGAAACCATGTTAGTATGCAGCTTTAGTAACTCAATGTTTTATTGTTTTTTTTACATTGTTTGCTAACTGATATATGATAAGTATAAATGCCAAAATAACATGCAAAACCAGCACACAATTTTTTTTAATTAAAAAATACATTTAAACAATATATACAGCACCAGTCAAAAGTTTGGACACACCTATTCATCTAGTGAAGACATCAAAATAACACATATGGAATCATGTAGTAACCAAAAAAGGGTTAAACAAATCAAAATCCATTTTATATTTGAGATTCTTCAAAGTAGCCACCCTTTGCCTTGATGACACCTTTGCACACTCTTGGCATTCTCAAAACCAGCTTCATGAGGAATGCTTTTCCAATAGTCTTGAAGTAGTTGCCACATATGCTGAGCACCCATGAGGACCGCCACAGGAAAAGTAGATCCAGAGTTATTTCTGCTGCAGAGGATAAGTTCATTAGAGTTAATGGACCTCAGATTGCAGCCCAAATAAATGCTTCACAGAGTTCAAGTAACAGGCACATCTCAACATCAACTATGATCTTTACTATTATTCTACAATGTAGAAAATAGTAAAAAATAAAAAATAAAAAATAAAATAACTGGAATATGTAGGTTCCAAACTTTTGACTGGTACTGTGTATATACAGTGGGGCAAAAAAGTATTTAGTCAGCCACCAATTGTGCAAGTTCTCCCACTTAAAAAGATGAGAGAGGCCTGTAATTTTCATCATAGTTACACTTCAACTATGACAGACAAAATGAGAAAAAACAATCCAGAAAATCACATTGTAGGATTTTTAATGAATTTATTTGCAAATTATGGTGGAAAATAAGTATTTGGTCACCTACAAACAAGCAAGATTTCTGGCTCTATAGTTCTACAGCTGCACCATCGAGCGCATCCTGACCGGTTGCATCACCGCCTGGTATGGCAACTATTCGGCATCTGACTGTAAGGCGCTACAGAGGGTAGTGTGTACAGCTCAGTACATCACTGGGGCCAAGCTTCCTGCCATCCAGGACCTATATAATAGGCGGAGGAAAGCCCATAAAATTGTCAGAGACTCCAGTCACCCATGTCATAGACTGTTTTCTCTGCTACCTCATGGCAAGCGGTTCCGGAGCACCAAGTCTAAGACCAAACGGCTCTTTAACAGCTTCTACCCCAGGGCCATAAGACTGCTGAACAATTAATGAAGTGGTCACCGGACTATTCACATTGACACCCCCCTCGATTTGTTTTGTACACTGCTGCTACTCGCTGTTTATTACCCATGCATATACACTTCACCCCTACCTACATGAACAGATTACCTCAACTAACCTGTAGCCCCGCTGTAACGGCTGTCGTCTTCCTCTTCCTCGGACGAGGAGAGGAGAGAAGGATCGGTGGACCAATACGCAGCGAGGTATGTTGACATAATGAATTTATTGAAAAGACGAAGACTGACACGAACTATACTTGACTTATACAAAATAACAAACAAACAACGTAGACAGACCTGATCATGGAACTTACATAAAACACGCAGAACTCACGAACAGGAACAGACTACAATAAACGAACCGAACAACCAAAACAGTCCCGTATGGTGCGCAGACACAGACACGGAAGACAACCACCCACAAACAAACAGTGTGAAAACACCTACCTTAATATGGCTCTCAATCAGAGGAAATGAAAACCACCTGCCTCTAATTGAGAGCCATATCAGGTCACCCTTAAACCAACATAGAAACAGAAAACATAGACTGCCCACCCAAACTCACGTCCTGACCAGCTAACACATACACAAACTAACAGAAAACAGGTCAGGAACGTGACATAACCCCCCCCCTCAAGGTGCGTACTCCGAACGCACCACCAAAAGTCTAGGGGAGGGTCTGGGTGGGCATCTGACCACGGTGGTGGCTCAGGCTCTGGGCGAGGTCCCCACCCCACCATAGTCAATCCCAGCTTATGTCTCCCCCTTAGAATGACCACCCTCATCTTACACCCACTTAATTTTAATGGTACCCTTAATATAAGGGGCAGCACCGGGACAAGGGGCAGCACCGGGATAAGGTAGCTCAGGACAGAGATATAGCACAGGACAGAGATATAGCACAGGACAGAGAGGTAGGTCAGGATAGAGAGGTAGCTCAGGATAGAGGGGCAACTCCGGACTGAAGGGCAGCTCCGGACAGAGAGACAGCTCTGGACTGAGGGGCAGTTCTGGATAAATGGCCGCTCTGGGCTGAGGGGCAGCTCATGACTGGCTGACGGCTCTGGACGCTCATGGCTGGCTGACGGCTCTGGACGCTCATGGCTGGCTGACGGCTCTGGACGCTCATGGCTGGCTGACGGCTCTGGACGCTCATGGCTGGCTGGCGGCTCTGGACGCTCATGGCTCGCTGGCGGCTCTGGACACTCATGGCTCGCTGGCGGCTCTGGACACTCATGGCTCGCTGGCGGCTCTGGCAGATCCTGTCTGGTTGGCGGCTCTGGCAGATCCTGTCTGGTTGGCGGCTCTGGCAGATCCTGTCTGGTTGGCGGCTCTGGCAGATCCTGTCTGGTTGGCGGCTCTGGCAGATCCTGTCTGGTTGGCGGCTCTGGCAGATCCTGTCTGGTTGGCGGCTCTGGCAGATCCTGTCTGGTTGGCGGCTCTGGCAGATCCTGACTGACGAATGGCTCTAGCGGCTCCTGGCTGACGAACGGCTCTGACGGCTCGGGACAGACGGGCGGCTCTAATGGCTCGGGACAGACGGATGGCTCAGACGGCGCTGGGGAGACGGATGGCTCAGATGGCGCTGGGGAGACGGATGGCTCAGATGGCGCTGGGGAGACGGATGGCTCAGATGGCGCTGGGGAGACGGATGGCTCAGACGGCGCTGAGGAGACGGATGGCTCAGATGGCGCTGCGGAGACGGATGGCTCAGATGGCGCTGCGGAGACGGATGGCTCAGATGGCGCTGCGGAGACGGATGGCTCTGGCTGATCCTGTCTGGCGGAAGGCTTTGGCTGCTCCTGTCTGGCGGAAGGCTCTAGCGGCTCCTGTCTGGCGGAAGGCTCTAGCGGCTCCTGTCTGGCGGAAGGCTCTGTAGGCTCATGGCAGACGGGCGGCTTTGCAGGCTCATGGCAGACGGGCGGCTTTGAAGGCTCAATACAGACGGGCAGTTCATGCGGCGCTTGGCAGACGGACAGTTCAGGCGCCGTTGGGCAGACGGCAGACTCTGTCCGGCTGAGACGCACTGTAGGCCTGGTACGTGGTGCTGGAACTGGAGGCACCGGACTGGAGACACGCACTTCAAGCCTAGTGCGGGGAGCAGGGACAGGGCACACTGACCTCTCGAAGCGCACTATAGGCCTGATGCGTGGTACCGGCACTGGTGGTACCGGGCTAAGGGCACGCACCTCAGGGCGAGTGCGGGGAGAAGGAACAGTGTGTACAGGACTCTGGAGACGCACAGGTGGCTTAGTGCGTGGTGCCGGAACTGGAGGCACTGGGCTGGAGACACGCACCATAGGAAGAGTGCGTGGAGGAGGAACAGGGCTCTGAAGACGCACTGGAAGCCTGGTGCGTGGTGTAGGCACTGGTGGTACTGGGCTGGGGCGGGGAGGTAGCGCCGGAAATACCGGACCGTGCAGGCGTACTGGCTCCCTTGAGCACCGAGCCTTCCCTTGAGCACCGAGCCTGCCCAACCTTACCTGGTTGAATACTCCCCGTCGCCCGACCAGTGCGGGGAGGTGGAATAACCCGCACCGGGCTATGTAGGCGAACCGGGGACACCATGCGTAAGGCTGGTGCCATGTAAGCCGGCCCGAGGAGACGCACTGGAGACCAGACGCGTTGAGCCGGCCTCATGACACCTGGCTCAATGCCCAATCTAGCCCTACCAGTGCTGGGAGGTGGAATAACCCGCACCGGGCAATGCACACGTACAGGAGACACCATGCGCTCTACTGCGTAACACGGTGTCTGCGGGCTTCCGTGCTAGACACCTCCCCTCATAACGCCGGTTCCTCTCTCCGGTTTCCTCCGCTCTCCGAGCTGCCTCCAGCTGTTCCCATGGGAGGCGATCCTTACCAGCCAGAATCTCCTCCCATGTGTAGCAACCCTTGCCTTCCAAAATATCCTCCCATGTCCATTCCTCCTTCTTGCGCTGTCCCTTCCTCCCGTTACACCGCTGCTTGATCTTTTGTTGGTGGGTGGTTCTGTAACGGAATTCCCCCTCCTCTTCATATGAAGAGGAGGAGTAGTGATTCGACCAAAATGCAGCGTGGTTATGTGACATAATGATTTATTAAACAAGACGAAGACGAAAACGAAATACACTTGATAAACTACAAAACAAATAAACGATGTAGACAGACCTGGACACGAACTTACATATAACGTGAAGAACGCATGAACAGGAACAGACTACAAAAAACGAACAAACCGAAAACAGTCCCGTGTGGTGCACAGACACAGACACGGAAGACAACCACCCAAAAACAAACAGTGTGAAAACACCTACCTTAATATGGCTCTCAATCAGAGGAAATGAAAACCACCTGCCTCTAATTGAGAGCCATATCAGGTCACCCTTAAACCAACATAGAAACAGAAAACATAGACTGCCCACCCAAACTCACGTCCTGACCAGCTAACACATACACAAACTAACAGAAAACAGGTCAGGAACGTGACACCCGCACACTAACTCGGTACCGGTATCCCCTGTATATAGCCTCATTATTGTTCTTTTATTGTGTTACTTTTAAAAAATTACTTTAGTTTATTAAATAAAAAATTTGGTAAATATTTTCTTAACTCTCCTTGAACTGCACTATTGGTTAAGGGCCTGTAAGTAAGCATTTCACGGTAAAGTCTACAGTTGTTGTATTCGGCACGTGACATATAAAGTTTGCACCACTACGCCAGGGCCCTCACCTTCTACCTGTAAGCTGTCTCGTTGTTGTTGGTAATCAGGCCTACCACTATTCTGTCGTCTGCAAACTTGATGATTGAGATGAAGATGTGCGTCATGGGTGAACAGGGAGTACAGGAGAGAGCTGAGCATGCAACCTTGTGGGGCCCCTGTGTGTTGAGGATCAGCGTAGTGGAGGTGTTGTTGCCTACCTTCACCAACTGGGGGCGGCCCGTCAGGATGTCCAGGACCCAGTTGCACAGGGTGGGTTTCAGACCCAGGGCCCCAAGCTTAATGATGAGCTTGGAGGGTACTATGGTGTTGAAGGCTGAGCTGCAGTCAATGAATAGCATTCTCACGTAGGTGTTCCTTTTGTCCAGATGGGATTGTGCAGTGTCCAGTGCGATGACGATTGCGTCATCCGTGGATTCATCAGGGCGGTATGCAAATTGCAGTGGGTAAGGTGGAGGTGATATGATCCTTAACTCGCCTCTCAAAGCACTCCATGATGACAGAAGTGAGTGCTACAGTGGCTTGCGAAAGTATCCATCCCCTTGAAATTTTTCCTATTTTATTGCCTTACAACCTGGAATTAAAATAGATTTTTGGTGGGTTTGTATCATTTGAATTACACAACATGCCACTACCACTTTGAAGATGCAAAATATTTTTTTTGTGACCAAACAAGAAATTAGACAAAAAAACTGAACTTGAACGTGCATAACTATTCACCACCCCAAAGTCAATACTTTGTAGAGACATCTTTTGCAGTGATTACAGCTGCACGTCTCTTGGTGTATGTCTCTATAAGCTTGGCACATCTAGCCACTGGGATTTTTGCCCATTCTTCAAGGCAAAACTGCTCCTTCAAAGCTCCTTCAAATTGGATGGATTCTGCTGGTGTACAGCAATCTTTAAGTCATACCACAGATTCTCAATTGGATTGAGGTTTGGACTTGACTAGGCCATTCCAAGACATTTAAATGTTTCCCCTTAAACCACTCGAGTGTTGCTTTAGCAGTATGCCTAGGGTAATTATCCTGTTGGAAGGTGAACCTCCGTCCCAGTCTCAAATCTCTGAAAGACTGAAACAGGTTTCCTTCAAGAATTTCCCTGTATTTAGCGCCATTCATCATTCCTTCAATTCTAATGAGTTTCCCAGTCCCTGCCGATGAAAAAGATCCCCACAGCATGATGCTGCCACCATCATACTTCACTGTGGGGATGGTGTTCTCGGGGTAATGAGAGGTGTTGGGTTTGTGCCAGACATAGCATTTTCCTTGATGGCCAAAAAGTTCAATTTTAGTCTCATCTGACCAGAGTACCTTCTTCCATATGTTTTTGGAGTCTACCACATGCTTTTTGGCGAACACCAAACGTGTTTGCTTATTATTTTCTTTAAGCAATGGCTTTTGTCTGGCCACTCTTTCATAAAGCCCAGCTCTGTGGAGTGTACGGCTTAAAGAGCTTTGCAGCTCCTTCAGGATTATCTTTGGTCTCTTTGTTGCTTTTCTGATTAATGCCCAGCAACAGCCCCAAAACATCACTGCTCTAGAGGAGATCTGCATGGAGGAATGGGCCAAAATACCAGCAACAGTGTGTGAAAACCTTGTGAAGACTTACAGAAAACGTTTGACCTCTGTCATTGCCAACAAAGGGTATATAACAAAGTATTGAGATAAACTTTTGTTATTGTCCAAATACTTATTTTCCACCATAATTTGCAAATAAATTCATAAAAATCCTACAATGTGATTTTCTGGATTTTTTTTCTCATTTTGTCTGTCATAGTTGAAGTGTACCTATGATGAAAATTACAGGCCTCTCATCTTTTTAAGTGGGAGAACTTGCACAATTGGTGGCTGACTAAATACTTTTTTGCCCCACTGTATTTGTTTTGTAAATATATGTACCGCGCATTCGGGAAAGTATTCAGACCCCTTGACTTTTTCCACATTTTGTTACGTTACAGCCTTATTCTAAAATGGATTAAATCATTTATTTTAAACACAATACTCAATAATGACAAAGCAAAAGCAGGTGTCTAGAATTTTTTGCAAATTTATAAAAAAGAAAAAACAGAAAATACTTAAATTTACATAAGTATTCAGACCCTTTACTCAGTACTTTGTTGAAGTGCCTTTAGCAGCGATTACAGCCTCAAGTCTCCTTGGGTATGACGCTACAAGCTTGGCACACCTGTATTTGGGGCTGTTTCTACGATTTTTCTCTGCAGATCCTCTCAAGTTCTGTCAAGTTGGATGGGGAGCGTTGCTGCACAGCTATTCAAGTCCGGGCCACTCAAGGACATTCAGAGAATTGTCCCGAAGCCACTCCTGCTTTGTCTTGGCTGTGTTCTTAGGGTCGTAGTTCTGTTGGAAGGTGAACCGTCAGCTTAGTCTGAGGTCCTGAGCACTCAAGAGCAGGTTTTCATCAAGGATCTCTCTGTACTTCGCTCTGTTCATCTTTCCCTGTCTGGTTCATCCTTGGGAGCAATTTCCAGACACCTGAAGGTACCACGTTCATCTGTAGAAACAATAGTACGCAAGTATAAACATCATAGGACCGTGCAGACGTCATACCGTTCAGGAAGGACACGCGTTCTGTCTCCTAGAGATGAACGTACTTTGGTGCGAAAAGTGAAAATCAATCCCAGAACAACAGCAAAGGACCTTGTGAAGATGCTGGAGGAAAAAGGTACAAAAGTATCTATATCCATAGTAAAACGAGTCCTATATCGACATAACCTGAAAGGCCGCTCAGCAAGGAAGAAGCCACTGCTCCAAAACCGCAATAGAAAAGCCAGACTACGGTTTGCAACTGCACATGGGGACAAAGATCGTACTTTTTGGAGAAATGTCCTCTGGTCTGATGAAACAAAAATAAAACTGTTTGGCCATAATGACCATCGTTATGTTTGAAGGAAAAAGGGGGAGGCTTGCAGCCGAAGAACACCATACCAACCGTGAAGCACAGGGGTGGCAGCATCATGTTGTGGCGGTGCTTTGCTGCAAGAGGGACTGGGACTTCACAAAATAGATGCCATCATGAGGTAGGAAAATGATGTGGATATATTGAAGAAACATCTCAAGACATCAGTCAGGAAGTTAAAGCTTGGTCGCAAATGGGTCTTCCAAATGGACAATGACACCAAGCATACTTCCAAATTTGTGGCAATTAAGGACAACAAAGTCAAGGTATTGGAGTGGCCATCACAAAGCCCTGACCTCAATCCCATCGAAAATTTGTGGGTAGAACTGAAAAAGCGTGTGCGAGCAAGGAGGCCTACAAACCTGACTCAGTTACACCAGCTCTGTCAGGAGGAATGGGCCAACATTCACCCAACTTATTGTGGGAAGCTTGTGGAAGGCTATCCGAAACATTTGACCCAAGTTAAACAATTTAAAGGCAATGCTACCAAGTACTAATTGAGTGTATGTAAACTTCTGACCCACTGGGAATGTGATGAAAGAAATAAAAGCTGAAATAAATCATTCTCTCTACTATTATTCTATTATTATTCTGACATTTCACATTCTTAAAATAAAGTGGTGATCCTTACTGACCTAAGACAGGGCATTTTTATTGTTAAAAACTGAGTTTAAGTATATTTGGCTACGTCTGTATATTTATACCCTCCTACTAGGCGGAGTGAAATCCTTGCACATCTATACAGCCAATTAATCTCTGTTGCTAGTCAGGAGCTTAATTGTTTCCTCTCATTGGTGTAGACACCTGCTAGAACCGTCATGGGTGTGGAAATATGTGTGTGTGACAGGACAGACTGTTCCTCCTCAGTAATATAGTATGGTACTGTAACAGTACAGTGCATTCGTTAAGTATTCAGACACCTTGACTTTTTCCACATTTTGTTACGTTACAGCCTTACTCTAGAATTTATTAAATTACATTTTTTCCCTCATCAATCTTAATCCATTACCCCGTAATGACAAAGCAAAAGCAGGTTTTTAGAAATGTGTATAAATGTAAAAATATATATATATAAAAAAAAGAAACCTTATTTACATAAGTTTTCAGACGCTTTGCTGTGAGACACAAAATTCAGCTCAGGTACATCCTGTTTCCATTGATCATCCTTGAGATGTTTCTTCAACTTGATTGGAGTTCACCTGTGGTAAATTCAATTGATTGGACATGATTTGGAAAGGCACACAACTGTATAAGGTCCCATAGTTGACAGTGCATGTCATAGCAAAAACCAAGCCATTAGATCTAACGAATTATCAGTGGAGCTCCGAGACAGGATTGCATCAAGGCACAGATCTGGGGAAGGGTACTAAAAAATGTCTGCATCATTGAAGGTCCCAAGAACACAGTGGCACATCATCATCATCAAGGCACATCATTCTTAAATGGAAAAAGTTTGGAACGACCAAAACTCTTCCTAGAGGGGACTTGGTCAGAGAGGTGACCAAGAACCCGATGGTCACTCTTACAGAGCTCCAGAAATCCTCTGTGGAGATGGGAGAACCTTCCAGAAGGACAACCATCTCTGCAGCGCTCCACTAATCAGGCCTTTATGATAGGGTGGCCAGATGGAAGCCACTCCTCAGTAAAAGGCAGTGGTGGAAAAAAGTACCCAATTGTCATACTTGAGTAAAAGTTGCTAATATTTGCATATTTATTATTCGTATTGGATATTTTTAAAAACTCTGACGTTTCTAAAACTGTTTGAATTATGTCTCTGAGTATAACAGAACTCATATGGCAGGCAAAAACCTGAGAAGTTCCACTTCCTGTTTGGATTTTTTCTGAGGGTGCTAGATTGAAATTACAGCGAGATATTGATGAGTTTTCACTTCCTACGGCTTCCACTAGATGTCAACAGTCAATATAACTTTGTCTGATGACTCTAATGTGAAGGGGGGCCGAAGGAGACAGGAATTAGTCACCACTGCCACGAGCTGACCATGCTTTGACCACGCGCGTTCACATGATAGGCATCTCCGTTCCATCGCTCAACTGAAGTCAATCTAATTCTCCGGTTGGAAAGTTATTCAAGATGTATGTTTACAACATTCGAAAGATTGATTCAGTACATCGTTTGACATGTTTCTACTGACTGTTATGGAACTTTTGGACATTGTCACGTTATAGTGGACGCACTTTGTGACTTTGGAATTGTTTACCAAACGTGCTAACCAAAGTAGCTAATTGGACATAAATAACGGACATTATCGAACAAATCAAGCATTTATTGTGGACCTGGGATTCCTAGGACTGCATTCTGATGAAGTTCATCAAAGGTAAGGAAACATTTATCATGTATTTTCTGGTTTCTGTTGACCCCAACATGGCGGCTAATTTGGCTATTGTTCTGAGCTCCGTCTCAGATTATTGCATGATTTGCTTTTTTCCGTCGTTTTTAAAAAATCTGACACAGCGGTTGCATTAAGGAGAGGTATATCTATAATTCCATGTGTATAACTTGTATTATCTACATTTATGATGAGTATTTCTGTTGAAACGATGTGGCTATGCAAAATCACTTGATGTTTTTGGAACTAGTGAATGTAACACGCCAATGTAAACTCAGATTTTTTGATATAAATATGAACTGTATCAAACAAAACATGCATGTATTGTGTAACATGAAGTCCTATGAGTGTCATCTGATGATAATCAAAGGTTAGTGATAATTTTCTCTTTCTGCTTTTTCTGACAGCCATTTTTCCAGCAGTGCTTATTGTGGTTTGGTGGTGACCTAACAATCGTTTGTAGTGCTTTCGCTGAAAAGCATAAAAAGCGTAACAAGATTACCTTTAAAATTATAAGACACATGTATGTTTGAGAAATTTTAATTATGAGATTTGTTTGAATTTGGTGCCCTGCACTTTCACTGGCTGTTGTCATATCGATCCCGGTAGCGGGATTGCAGCCATAAGAAGTTTAAATTAGTTTGAGAAAAGCAAAGGGATTGGTCAAAAGATGGCTGAGTTATTGACAAAAATCTGACTTTACGTGTCCATTTAAACCACTGTATATCCACTACACAGTGGCATACCAATTTGAAACTTGTCATAGCCATTATGAACATCCCTAACATGAACCACACTGCATTTGGTATTGATATCTCAAAAAACAAAATTATTAACTCATTCTTTGCATATGTAATGCTAATATCCAAAATCATCTGCAATCATCTTCTCATGACTCATATGTCAGATTCACGCTAAGACAGCTGTATGTTAAACGAGAGAATCAAAACTCAAACATTAGAAACAAACATACTAATGTCAAAACTTCAGAAAATATCAAAGTTGTATTTTAGATGCATTTTATTCCATATACAGTATTTATTTGGTGCAATGGTAAAACAAATGCATCACCAAGTAAAAGAAACACTCCACTCCAAACAAAGTTGAAAAAAATCATTTACATACACAAGTAATTTAAAAATTACATAAAGTGTATTACTCATGTAATAGGTATATTCAGGACTGCTGACTTGAATGGAAATAAAATTGACAAAAGCTTTGCCTTCATCACTTGTTGTTGAGCCTTCATACACAAAATTCATTTGTAAGCATTTGCCTTATGCTTGGGCAGAAAGTTGAAATTCTTGGGTACAGGTCCAAGCAGCATTTCACTGTGGAGAAGGGGAAACAGACCGTTATTAACAACCCTTCTCCATGAAACTATTCAGCATGTGTGTAATTGGAACAGATATTCAGCCTGTATAAATACATTAGTATAGAGGTAGTCTATACTAATTCAAACCAACTGATAAATGCTAAAATGGGACTATTTTTAAAGTGCATTAACGCACTCTCATCTTACTGGCTGGTTAAGCTAAAAGCCACCATATAAAGCCCTCAAGAACATGGATTGAGACACGAGACATTGTTCTTGCAACCCTCTACTATGCTATTTTTTAATTGGAAGATTCAACTACTGAGAATGATTCAAGAGGTCAGTGCAAATGAAAACCAGCATACACTGGCGGCCATAACAACCTAGGTTAGGATAAGCAACAGTGATCTTCACCTGATCTTGATCCAGTCCCCTACGTGCTGACTTGCCATGAGAGACTCCAGGTAGTCCCTGCCCATGTAGTAGGGTGGTCGCTCGTTGATCCTCTGGGGCACTCGTTCCAGCATCCCAACTGGTATGTACCTACAAAAGAGAGAGGGTAAGATTGGCATGTCCACATTAAATGTGTTATGGTGTTGATGTTTACAGTTATAAATGAATAAAGAATATTTTGAATTGGTTGAATTCTAGGTTTGTGAAAGATGGTAAATACAGAGAAAAATGATTTTCGGCAGACCTGAAGGTTCTCGTTTGTTTGTCTTCACCTACACCAACCTATAATGCACTAAAACAACTATTGTGTATGTTTCTAAGCATTATTACAGTGTGAATACCACCTGATACTTCGTACCTGCACATGAAGGACAGCCATTCCAGCAAGAAGTTCCTGGTCTTCTCCAGGCCTTGGGTGTCCGAGCCCCAGTGCTCCAGGCCGTAGTGGGTGAAGTCCCTAAGGACATCCAGCCGCTCGCTGGACGAGATGTCCCAGTCCCGCCTCTCCTTGATCTCTGTGAAAACCCAGGGCTTGATGAGCGCGCCCCTGCCCGAGAGAAAAAGTATTACAACTAGACCTGGAGTCGATTAAGGCAAGGGTTCTCAAACCTCGGAGACCCCCAGCTGTTCCATGTATTTTAACTATTCACTGCTAGCACACCTGATTCAAATGGTCAACTAATTATGGAAGCCCTTGACTAGGTGAATCAGGTGAGTTAGTTCAGAGCTACAACATTGTGAAACGTCATGGGGGTCCCTGAGGAGAGGTTTGAGAACCACTGAGATAAGGGACTGAATTGAGATCCGAAAGGATTGGATAAAAAGTAAGCTATATGGTATCCACTCATCCTATCAGAGTGCACTAATCTGATCAGTCAAATTGTGTGAAATCAAAAGCATGTCTATTCTTTTCCATTAATATACCAACCTTGCCAGCATAATACCCGAAACTTCAGTCTCTCTAGCCTTCATGGCGTCATAATAAGACAAAATGTCTCCATTACCTGCATATAAGAGAGATTAGGTTTAACAGGTGCACACACAAACACACAGAAAATAAAACATGCACGCACGAACACACTAACTTTGTGAGACTGAGATGCCACGCGACCCGTACTCTATCACCGAGCATACTACTTGCCAATGTTCAATCATTAAAGAATAAACTTGGTGAACTTAAGACCGAGGATCTCCTTCCAAATGGACATCAGATTCTGCAACATACTCTGTTTTACTGAGACTTTGCTTTCCTCTGACATACAAACTGATTATATACAACCAGTGGATTTTACAGTTCATTGAGCGGATAGGAAGCGGGTTCTCTCTGGCAAGAACAAAGGCGGAGGGCTCTGCCTTATGACCAATAACAAGTGGTCCCATGGGGGAAACGTACAGGAACTTTCGAGCTTCTGCTCTTCCGACTTGTAATACATGTTGCCCTTTTTAGCTTCTGTGAGAGTTCTCAGGGATTATAGCCATGGATGTGTACGTCCCGCCCCAAGCAGACACCAAAACTGCTCTCAAAGATCTTCATTGGACGCTGAAAAAGCTGAAGACCGCATAACCGGAGGCAGCATTTGTCACAGAGGATATGAACTAAATCAAATCAAAGTTTGTCAAATGCGTGTAGACCTTACAGTGAAATGATTACTTACAGGCCCTAACCAACACTGTGATTCTTAAGTAAAGAAAATAGGTATTGGGTGAACAATAGATCAGTAAAGAAATAAATACAACATTAAAAAGACAGTGAAAAAGAACAGTAGCGAGACTATATACAGGCACCGGTTAGTCAGGCTAATTTAGGTAGTATGTACATGTAGGTATGGTTAAAGTGACTATGCATATATGATAAACAGAGTAGCAGTAGCGTAAAGGAGGGGATTGGCGAGTGATGGGTGACGGGACACAATGCAGATAGTCCGGGTAGCCAATGTGTGCGGGCACCAGTTTGTCAGGCTAATTGAGGTAGTATGTACATGAATGTATAGTTAAGGTGACTACGCACATCTGGTAAACAGAGAGCAGCAGCAGTGTAAAAGAGGGGTTGGGGGTGACAATGCAAATAGTCCAGCTAGCCATTTGATTACTTGTTCAGGAGTCTTATAGCTTGGGGTAAAAACTGTTGAGAAGCTTTTTGGTCCTAGACTTGCCGCTCCAGTACCGCTTGCCATGCAGTACTAGAGAGAACATTATACGACTGGGGTGGCTGGGGTCTTTGACAATTTTTAGGGCCTTTCTCTGACACCGCCTGGTGTAGAGGTCCTGGATGGCAGGCAGCTTAGCCCCAGTGATGTGCTGGGCCATATGCACTACCCTCTGCAGTCAGAAGCCGAGCAGTTGCCGTACCAGGCAGTGATGCAACCAGTCAGGATGCTCTCGATGTTGCTGCTGTAGAACCTTTTGAGGATCTGAGGAACCATGCCAAATCTTTAGTTTCTTGAGGGGGAAATAGGCTTTGTCGTGCCCTCTTCACGACTGTCTTGGTGTGTTTGTACCATTCTAGTTTGTTGGTGATGTGGACGCCATGGAACTTGAAGCTCTCAACCTGCACCACTACAGCCCCGTCGATGAGAATGGGGGCGTGCTCGGTCTTCCTTTTCCTGTAGTACAACATTTTCTCCTTTGTCTTGATTATGTTGAGGGATAGGTTGTTATTCTGGCACCACTCGGCCAGGTCTCTGACCTCCTCCCTATAGGCTGTCTCATCGTTGTCGGTGATCAGGCCTACCACTGTTGTCGCCTGCAAACTTAATGCTGGTGTTGGAGTCGTGCCTGGCCACACAGTCGTGGGTGAACAGGGAGTACAGGAGAGGACTGAGCACGCACCCCTGTGATGCCCCAGTGTTGAGGATCAGCGTAGCAGATGTGTTGCTACCTACCCTCACCACCTGGGGTCGGCCGTCAGGAAGCCCAGGATCAAGTTGCAGAGGGAGGCGTTTTGTCACAGGATCCTTAGTTTAGTGATGGACTTTGAGGGCACTATGGTGTTGAACGCTGAGCTGTAGTCAATGAATAGCATTCTCACGTAGGTGTTCCTTTTGTCCAGGTGGGAAAGGGCAGTGTGGAGTGCAAGAGAGATTGCATCATCTGTGGATCTGATTGGGCAGTATGCAAATTGGAGTGGGTCTATGGTTTCTGGGATAATGGTGTTGATGTGAGCCATTACCAACCTTTCAAAGCACTTCATGGCTACGGACATGAGTGCTACGGGTCTGTAGTCATTTAGGCAGGTTGCCTTAGTGTTTTGGGCACAGGGACTATGGTGGTTTGCTTGAAACATGTTGGTATTACTGACTCAAATCAGGGACATGTTGAAAATGTCATTGAAGACACCTGCCAGCTGGTCAACACATGCCCGGAGCACACGTCCTGGTAATCTGTCTGGCCCCGCGGCCTTGTGAATGTTGACCTGTTTAAAGGTCTTACTCATGTCGGCTACGGAGAGCGTGATCACACAGTCGTCCGGAACAGCTGATGCTCTCATGCATGTTTCAGTGTTGCTTGCCTCGAAGCGAGCATAGAAGTGATTTAGCTCGTCTGGTAGGCTCATGTCACTGGGCAGCTCGCGGCTGTGCTTCCCTTTGTAGTCTGTAATAGTTTACAAGCCCTGCCACATAAGACGAGCATCAGAGCCGGTGTAGTACGATTCAACCTTAGCCCTGTATTAGCGCTTTGCCTGTTTGATGGTTCGACAGAGGGCATAGCAGGATTTCTTATAAGCTTATGGGTTAGAGTCCCGCACTTTGAAAGCGGCAGCTCTAACTCTATAGCTCAGTGCGAATGTTTCCTGTAATCCATGGCTTCTGATTGGGGTGTCTGTACAGTCACTGTGGAGACGACGTCCTCGATGCACTTATTGATAAAGCCAGTGACTGATGGGGTGTACTCCTCAATGTCATCGGAAGAATCCCGGAACATGTTCCAGTCTGTGCTAGCAAAACAGTCCTGTAGTTTAGCATCTGCTTTATCTGACCACTTTTTTATAGACCGAGTCACTGGTGCTTCCTGGTTTAATGTTTGCTTCTAATCAGGAGGATAGAATTGTGGTCAGATTTACCAAATGGAGGGCGAGGGAGCGCTTTGTATGCATCTGTGTGTGGAGTACAGGTGATCTAGAATTTTTTTCCCTCTGGTTGCGCATTTAACATGTTGATAGAAATTAGGTAAAACTGATTTAAGTTTCCCTGCATTAAAATCCCCAGCCACTAGGTGTGCCACCTCTGGGTGAGCCGGTTTCGTGTTTGCTTATTTCCTTATACAGCTGACTTAGTGCAGTCTTAGTGCCAGCATCCGTCTGTGGTGGTAAATAAACAGCCACGAAAAGTATGGATGAAAACTCTTGGCAAATCGTGTGGTCTACAGCTTATCACAAGACACTCTAATTCAGGCGATCAAAATCTAGAGACTTCCTTAGATTTCATGCACCAGCTGTTTACAAATATGCACAGAACGCCGAAATGAGTATTCAACAATGCCAGTTTTTATTGTTTCATTCACTTCCCTTTGACCTGCACTGTTGAATTTCCCTGTACCTTGCTACATCTCCAACCCTGTGCATGTGACTAATAAACTCTCTAAATCAAACTTACCAAAGAGTGGGATGGGGCTGGCGAGTTGGGAGCAGGTATTAATGTAGTCCCAGTCAGCTGACTTGGTATAGCGCTGTTCCCTGGACCTGCCATGCAACTGCAGAGACTTGAAATTACTCTTATGCTACACATCCCTGCCTGTGATGAAACCAACACAGAACAGTTTACTTAGGCTAGATCGATTTAGGATTCAGCATTACATTCTGACAGACGTACCGTGATCATGGACACCCCCCACTTCTTCATCTCTGGGATGAGTTTATGTGCGATGTTGGCCTTCTCCTGAACGCCGGTACGAATCTTGACAGTCAAAGGGACATCCAGAACCTGAGGAAAGAACAACAAAGTCCCTTTACATACCAGACCTGAGTTCAAGTAATATTTGTTTTCTTTCAAATGCTTTAAGGGTTTTATTGAGCCTGCATGTAGTGCAACATCTCCAATACCATAGCTGAGCAAATAAGGAATTCTACTATATAAAAATATTGCTTACAGAGTTCATTCCTCGGATGATTTGCTCAAACTTGTTGGTGCGCGTCATCAGCCCACATCCTCCGCCCTAAAGAACGGGAAAGGAAGATCATACTGATCATCTGTTTTAGACAGCCGGTTTCCCAGACACATTAAGACAAATCCTGGACTAAAAAGTAAGCTCAATGGAGAATGTCCAGAAGATTACACCTTCTTGTATACAAGGTCAATAGGACACCCCGAGTTGATGTCCACAAAGTCCACGTCGATTTTGTTGTTGAGTAGCTCTGCACATCTGGTCATTGTGTCAGGAAAGCATCCCTCCACCTAAAAATGTAAATTAGAAGACTTTTAGTACAGACCAAGGACTTAAAGCTAGAACCCTTAGTTGCTATATATTTTTTTCTTATAAATGAATGATAAACCATTGATTCTTAAATAATATAAATTGTAAAGGCCTCATGAGTTAAGTTTAACTGTCGTACCCCATCAGAACCCAAAATATAAGCTTGTTTTACTCCAACGTTTATAAACCATGTAAATTTAAACAAACACTGTATAGCCCCAAAACATGGTTAAAACTATAATGATATTATTTTATAATAATGTTGACATCATGGATGGTCAGTGCTTACATCCATAGCTCTGTCTATGAATTTAGGCCCATCCCTCAGCATTTTTACCAAAACATAGGTGGGGTAATGCTTTGTTATCGCTTCAATTAAGGATTCTACCTTTAAAATTGAACAGTTTCAAAGATCTTTACTTTGAGCTCAAATGCCCTGGAGGTTAAATCTGAAATGATGGACTAAGATAATCCCCATCTTTACCATTAATTCAGGATTGAGGCAAATAGCTAGATCTACGCAAATGAGGGACATAGGACTAAACTCAAAATGTCTGACAAATTTAGGAGTGATCTATTACCACTTTTTCACTTTTAAAACCGGAATGAGGTGGAACAAGCTCAAGCACACTGCCCAGAACAGAGTACAATGAAGTGGAGTTATCCCTGGGGAGCAATGGGCATAAGTATGTATTCACTTCCTGCCTGTTCTAACCTGCACGCCGAAAAGGTCCTCGCTCTCATGTCTCTTGAGGAGCGCCCATTCGGACGACTGGCCCTGCAGCAGGTTGGTACACATGGCCATCTCTCCACACGTAATGTCGGCGCCGAATCGTTTGCATATACGACGGAAAGGCAGGTTTCCACACTGAGACGAATATATTAATGTTATTAGATCATTCTAAAATACATAATGCAGAACACAATACACATGAAAAATTATAGATTATATCTAACAAAGTCACTTATTTTCATTGTTGTCCTCTTTGGAATATGAAATATCAAGCCATTAGTGTGTGCACATTGGGTCGCTTTCCTGGACCCAAAACAAGCTTATTCCTGGACTAAGAAACCCTATTAAAAGAGATTTTCAGTTGAGCAGTTGAGCATAGGATTAATCAGTCTGAGAAAGTGGCCAACTCTGTTCCAAGGACCGACTTACCGTTGTTAAGGGAGCAAGATACAGCTTGTCTTTGAAGTCCACCTTTAGGAAGAATAAAACAATTATTTCTATTCATAACGTTACTATTTGGTTTATACAACTACTTAATATTAAAAATGGGCTGTTAATATTTAAACGAGGCTAATATACAAAGTGCCACTCAGATTCACGACAATACCTAGCACTGTGTTAAAGTCAAGCGGCTCAAACATACCTGCTTCTTTTCACATTGTCGTAACTTTATAACATCAGCATCAGTCAACGGCCCAATGGTTTTCACTAGAGCCAGGTTCTCCTGGCTAACCTGCAATTTTCCAAAAGGTAAACAACTTCAGGTAAAAAACTTATAGCCACCATACAGTAAATCCAAAAATAGCACAGATCTATTTATTATATTTTCTAGCCAGGCAGTTTTTTCCTTGCCACTGTCAACTCTAATTACTTTTTGAAGATTAAGGTCCAGGTTGCTGTTAAGCGCTTTGTGACAAATGTAGTAGTAGTTGTAGTGTAATAGTGTTGCTACTGTACCTCAGTTCCCTGGTTGTCTGATGTTTGTGGATTCTCCCCTTCAGAACACTGAGAGTGGACCACCGCTGAACAACAGTTATCAAGTAAGGGATATAATTATTCTGATAGTTTAATGTTTTATTATCAAAATCAGATTATAAATATTTAATAGCTGAATTAATCCATGTAATTTAATCTAACACCATCTCTGCACCTGACAAGTCTTTTACAAACTGTAAAGCCACTTGAAATGGAGTTTGGCATTGAGAGTTGTACACAAAGAAAACTGTAAAAAATTATAAAAATATGGCCAATTCTGCAACTAAAAATAGTGAAATTCCTGTGAATATCAGTCGGTGATACATCGCAAAACCACCAGGGATGTATTCACTAGGAACCAAACGGGGAGGGACCTACCTGAATTTGCTAATATAAACTTGTTTCGTTGCAAAACATTTTGCTACGGTGTATGACTAATGAATATAACCCAGGCAACATATAGCTTCCACAAAACGGCAGACCCGCCGAGCCTTACCGTTCTCTGCTGTTGCAGCCTTTTTCCAGCACTCTCCTGCTTTGTGTCCGCCTTTGAAAATTATCTTCATGTAGGCGTCAGACGCTGTAAAGGGGACCACCTTCTTGCGGAGGCGCCACTGCAGGTCCTTGTCCAGGCTATTCCTCACTGGCGTTCTCCCCTCCATGGCTTTCGCACGCTCCTCGTTGGCCATGTTTTTTAGGTCAGCGCTGATGTGGGCCCGGGCGAATCGGCAGCTCAAGCCGTAGTGGCACTTCCCGAAGGTGTCATAAAGGTAGCAGTGCTCTCCAACGTCAGCGGGCTTTAAGGCCATGTACTCAGCAACATCATGGATGAACTTGCATTTGTCGCCGTAGACACATTTAGTCTCACGCTCCTGGGGGAGTTCAATGAGAAAATAGAAAAAAACAATTTGGTGTTGATAAACAATTAGGTCTACAGGAAACTCAATTGAGCATGCTCCTGATAGGTAATGGAAAAACATGCCATTGAAATGACTTGGGGGGATTTCGAACATGGCAAGTCCCAGGTTGCATGATAAGTAGTTGGCCCTTTCATCTAGCCGCTAAAGTGACAATCCTACCTGAATTATGGAAGGACACAGTCGTCTGTTGTCGTAGCTCGTGGGTTTCATGTGCGGCCTAGACTTGTTCTGTCCTCGCATTCGCTTGCTGTCCTGTTTGTCCGTCCTCTCCTGCTCATCTGGGTCCACTTTCAATTTTTTCTCTTGAGGCTCTTCCAGAGAGTCCTCTGCTGTCTCTTTTGGTACTGCATCGTCACTGGCCTTGTCATCATTAGGACCCTTCCCTCCAGAGTCCAGTAACTCGTGGAACTTTTCTTTGGTTGTGAGAAACCTGAAAACAGAGAATGCTGATCAAATTGATATATAATTGATACAATTCAACAAGTAGGCATAATACGTTTAAATTGGGGCTGTCCCCGACAACAAAAAATATTGGTCGGCCGAGAATCATGTTCTTTTGGTCAAAATTTTTAAACGTGAATTTTTCCATATATAGACATATCCTGTGTTTTAATCAAAATCAACTATACTGAACAAGAATATAAACGCAATATGAAAGTGTTAGTCCAATTTTTCATGAGCTGTGTTGTATTCTAGCTTGAAATATATACATACTTATGTTACCATACTAGAACTACTTTACATGTATAATGTTATTGTTAAATCTCATGAATCCTACTGAGAGGGCCAAAGGGGGAAAAAAAGTCTGGTTTCAGTCACTGATAAGGTTGCATAGCCATGGATTAGGGAGGAGTGAGGAATGTGGGCCGAGGTCAGATGAAGTGACAAGAAATTGTTCTATTACGCACACACCACCGGAATTTATTTCCTTCTTAATGTGTTTGAGCCTATCAGTTGTGTTGTTACTTATGAGCCGTTTTACCAAATAGAGCTAAGAGAAACGACAGTCCATGTAGGACATGAAGGTCAGTCAATCCTGAACATTTCAAGAACTTTGAAAGTTTCTTCAAGTGCCGTCGCAAACACCATCAAGCACTATGATGAAACCGGCTCTCATGAGGACTGTCACAGGAAAGGAAGACCCAAAGTTAACTCTAATGAACTTATCTTCTGTAGCAGAGGTAACAGCCTTAGAAATTGCTGCCCAAATAAATGCTTCAGAGTTCAAGTAACAGACATCTCAACATCAACTGTTCAGAAGAGACTGCGTGAAATCAGGCCTTCATGCTCAAATTGCTGCAAAGAAGCCACTACTAAAGGACACCAATAAGAAGAATGGACTTGATTGGGCCAAGAAACACGAGCAATGGACATTAGACCGGTGGAAGTCTGTCCTTTGGTCTGATGAGTCCAAATTGGAGATTTTTGGTTCCAACCGCCGTGTCTTTGTGAGATGCCGAGTAGGGGAATGGACGATGTCCGCATGTGTGGTTCCCACCGTGAAGCATGGAGGAGGAGGTGTGATGGAGCTTTGCTGGTGACACTGTCAGGGGTTTATTTATAATTCAACTCACACTTAACCAACCTGGCTACCACAGCATTCTGCAGCGATATGCCATCCCATCTGGTTTGCGCTTTGTGGGACTATAATTTGTTTTTCAACAGGACAATGACCCAACACACCTTCAAGATGTGTAAGGGCTATTTGACCAAGAAGGAGAGTGATGGAGTGCTGCATCAAATGACCTGGCCTCCACAATCCCCCGACATCAACCCAATTGAGTTGGTTTGGGATGAGTTTGACCGCAGAGTGAAGGAAAAGCAGCCAACAATATGCTCAGCATATCTGGGACCTCCTTCAAGACTGTTGGAAATGCATTCCAGGTGAAGCTGGTTGAGAGAATGCCAAGAGTGTGCAAAGCAGTCAAGGCAAAAGGTGGCTACTTTGAAGAATTTCAAATATATTTTGATTTGTTTAACACTTGTGGATATTACATGATTCCATACGTTTTATTTCATAGTTTGTCGTCACTATTATTCTACAATGTAGAAAATAGTAATAATAAAGAAAAACCCTGGAATGAGTAGGCGTGTCCAAACTTTTGACTGGTACTGTAGGTAGGGGTAAAGTGAGTAGCAGCCGTGTAAAAAACAAAGGGGATGGGTCAATGTAAATATTCCACGTGGCATTTTATAATTTGTTCAGCAGTCTTATGGCTTTGGGGGTAGAAGCTGTTGAGGAGCCTTTTGGACCTAGACTTGGGGCTCCGGTAACGCTTGCCGTGAGTTAGCAGAGAGAACAGTCTATGACTTGGAGTCTTTAACAATGTTTTGGGCCTTCCTCTGACCGCCTAGTATATAGGTCCTGGATTGCAGGAAGCTTGGCTCCAATGATGTAATGAGCCGTACGTTCTACCCTCTGTAGCGCCTTATGGCCCGATGCCGAGCAGTTGCCATACCAGGCGATGATGCAACCGGTCAGGATGCTCTTGATGGTGCAGCAGTAGAACAATTTGAGGATATGGGGGTTCATGCCAAATCTTCTCAGTCTCCGGAGGGGGAAAACGTGTTGTCATTCCCTCTTCACGACTGTCTAGGTGTGTTTGGACCATGATAGTTTGTTGGTGATGTGGACATCAAGGAATTTGAAACACTCGACCCACTCCACTACAGCCCCGTCGATGTGAATGGTGGCATGTTCTGCACCCCTTTTCCTGTAGTCCACCATCAGTTCCTTTGTCTTGCTCAGGTTGAGAGTGAGGTTGTTGTCCTTAGCACTACACTCCCAGGTCTCTGACCTCCTCCCTATAGGCTATCTCATCGTTGTCGGTGATCAGGCCTACCACTGTTGTGTCGTCAGCAAATTTAATGATGGTTAGAGTCGTGCTTGGGTGAACAGGGAATACAGGAGGGGACTAAGCACGCACCCCTGAGGGGCTCCTGTGTTGAAGATCAACGTGGCAGATGCCATTGGATGAATCGCGTAACATAATCCAGTCTGCGCTAGCAAAACAGTCCTGTAGTGTAGCATCCGTGTCATCTGACCACAGGTACTTCCTCACTTAGTGTTTGCTTGTACGCAGGAATCGGGAGGATAGAATTATGGTCAGATTTGCCAAATGGAGGGTGAGGGAGAGCTTTGTATGCATTTGTGTGTGGAGTAAAGGTGGTCTATAGTTTTATTTCCCTCTGGTTGCATGTGACATGCTGGTAGAAATGAGGTAAAACCCATTAAAGTCCACGGCCACTAGGAGCGCCGATTCTGAATGAGCATTATATTGTTTGATTATGGCCATATACAGCTCGTTGAGTGCGGTCTTAGTGCAAGCATAGGTTTGTGGTGGTAAATAGACAGCTACGAAATATATAGATGAAAACTCACTTGGTAGATAGTGTGGTCTACAGCTTATCATGAGGTACTCTACTTCCCAGCGAACAATAACTAATATTAGACATTGTGCACCAGCTGTTATTGACAAAAAGACAACACCACCCCTCGTCTTACCAGTCGTAGCGGTTCTGTTGATGCACGGAAAACGCAGCCAACTGCACATTATCTGTGTCGTCGTTCAGCCACTACTCGGTGAAACAGAAGATATTACAGCTTTTAATGTCCCGTTTGTAAGATAGTCTCGAATGCCGATCATCCAGTTAATTCTCCAGTGATTGCACGTTGGCCAATAGAACTGATGGTAGAGGTGGGTTACCCACTCGCCGACTAAATCTCAGAAGTCACCCCAACCTCCGCCCCCTTTATTTCCATCTTTTCTTCACGCGAATGACGGGGATTTGGGCCTGGTCTCAGAGAAGCAGTATATCCTTCGCGTCAGACTCATTAAATAAAAAAACCTTCATCCAGTTCGAGGTGAGTAATCACTGTTCTGATATCCAGAAGCTCTTTTCGGTCATAAGAGACGGTAGCAGCAACACCATGTACAAAATAAGTTACAAAAAATGCGAAAAAACACAATAGCACATTTGGTTAGGAGTCTGTAAAACGGCAGCCATCCCTTCTGGCGCCATTCCTTTATTACGCAGGAGACTCCGCCTAATAGGAGGTTATAAATACTTGTGCTGGTAGAAACATGTCTTTGTCCTTTCAGCTCTTTGACCCAGTTGGTGAATAAACTTGGTTTGAGCTCTGACTAGTTGTCCGTTAGGTTCTGACGAACAGAGTGGAAAAACTAACAGCTGAAATAAAAGGCCCCAGACATTTTCAATACGCACAAAAAGCTTATTTCTCTCAAATGTTGTGCACAAATTGTTGTTTCTATCACTGTCAGTGGCCATTTCTCCTTTGTCAAGATAATCCATCCAGCTGACAAGTGTGGCATATCAAGACGCTGATTAAACCGCATGATCATTACAGGTGCACCTTGTGCTGGGGACATTTAGAAGGCCACTAAAATGTGGTGTGTTGCCACAGATGTCTCACGTTTTGAGGGAGTATGCAATTGGCATGCTGACTGCAGGAATGTCCAACAGAGCTGTTGCCAAATAATTGAATGCTCATTTCTCTACCAAAAGCCGCCTCCAACGGCATATTAGAGATTTTGGCAGTACATCCTACTGGCCTCACAACCGCAGACCACGTTTAACCACGCCAGCCCAGGACCTCCACATCTTCCTTCATCACCTGTGGCATCGTCTGAGGATGGGGAGTTGCTCAGTTGTAGTTCTGTCTGTAATAAAAGTCATTTTGGGGAAAAACTAATTCTGAGCCTGGCTCCCAGTGGGTGGACCTGGCTCCCAAGTGGGTGGGCATATGCCTTTCATGGCTTCGCCCCTGCCCAGTCATGCGAAATCCATAGATTAGGGCCTAATGAATGTACTTCAATTGACTGATTTCATTCTATGAACTAACTGTTACTCAGTAAAATCTTCGAAATTGTTGCATGTTACGTTTATATTTTTGTTCAGTATATATATATATGCACTGAGCTTGTATGATGCTTTAAGCACACAATTGATTTTGCCAGGCCAAGCTCAGACTTGCTCTGCTCTGTGTTAAAAATGACAGCGAGTGACTGACTAGCACCCGTTGTCTCTCTCCTCCCTGCTGCAGCAACCACCACAAAGCATCAGTGTTGCTGAAGCGGCAACATAATTACAGCCATTTCTTAATGAAAAGTTATTACCAAAATCCCTCATTTATTTAGGAAAAGCATTCCCTATTCCTTCAACCCTTGCTCTCTTTACGTGACACATGTATGCATCACATGGATGTGGCAAATAGAGCCTGACTTTAGCATATCATAATCACATGAATAAATTGCTTATAAAAAACTCTGAACACCGTAACACGTGACAACAAAATGGATGCAGATGACGTGACAAATCAACTCGAAACGAGGGAATGTTTGGTTGCTCAGGAGGTAAAGGGAAAGTGAGATATGTGGAATAAATTTGACTAGTTGTGGAAAATACTGGAGCAAGTGCTGCAAGCATTTACACTAATTATTCAAGGGTCGCTTTGTTTGATTGCATTTCAAATCAAGAATGACTCGTATGCTGTGTGATGACAAACTAATGAATAAATTAATATAGTAGCCTAGATAAGTATTGAAATGTAGGCCTAAGTTAGTTAAGTGAAAGCACGTACCACCGCATTTAATCATGGGAAGGCGACTGGAAACATGGCAGAATACAAACTGTAGTAACCTGGTATATTTATGTTTACCAATAGATGGCAGTATTGACTCAAGACAGGGGTTTGCTTTCCGCTATCCGTAGCTATTTCCTATGTCTGCCTATATTACCATGACTAAGAAAGCTTCAGGGAGTTTAAGCCAGGTGCATAAGATAATGTAAAATCTAAGTTACAATTAAATACTAAACCGTACGTAAGTCTCATGAGTCGTAATTCTAAGAAGCCTTTAAGGATACTACATATTTGGCGATGAGGATAACTATGGAGCACTGAGTTGGATTTGTTTTTGCCACGAAGTTAACGGAGTGTTTGGCGTGCGACGCGGGAGGTGAGACTCAAGTGACCGGTGGAAGATTCTGAAGGATTGATTCCCTGGATACGGGTAGGACAAATTATTGACTGTGTGAGGGGAGAAACAATCGGAAAAGATGGCTTTGGCAACAATAGGCTCGCTACCACCATTTGATCCTAAAAATCAGGAATGGGAGGAGTACTGTGAAATAATGGAACATTTCTTTGCTGCTAATGAAATAACTGATGCCGCTAAACAGAAATCCATACTCATAAGCGTTGTCGGTGCACAGACGTACAGCTTAATGAGAAACCTGTTGAGCCCAGATAAACCAGGAGAAAAGTCATTCATAGATTTAGTCGAACTATTAAAAAATCACTTCAACCCCAAACCCAGTGAGATAGTACAAAGATTCAAGTTTGATTCACGCATGAGAAAACCTATCGAATCAGTGGGGGAATATGTGGCTGAGTTGAGAAAACTAGCATTGGACTGTAACTATGGGAATACATTATCGCAAATGCTACGCGATCGGCTGGTGTGTGGGATTAATGATGACAGGATACAAATACGATTGTTATCAGAGCCTAATCTCACGTTTGAGAATGCACTCAAACTGGCCCAGTCCATGGAGTCCGCAAATAGAAATGCACTGGATTTGCAGGCAAGGGGCGCAACTGTGTGTCACACAGTAAAAGAGAGCAACGCTGAGCGCGTAGAATTTCAAAGAACAGAAAGCCGTGGTGCAGCAGCCAATAGAGACTGTTATCGTTGCAAAGGCAAACACGCAGCGTTTGACTGTAAATTCAAACACGGAAAGTGTTATGCCTGTGGGATAATAGGCCACATTGCGAGGGCGTGCCGCAATAAAAAAAAGCCACGGGCTGCAGAAAAGAGGATGGACAGAAAACCGAATACCTCCAGACGCTCTCGCTACCGCTCTAATCAAGTGAGAGAAAGTGAAAGTGAGTGCGCAGACGCAGAGCAAGCATTCTCAATGTACAGTGTACAGGGGTCGAATATGAAGAAGGTGGAGCCTTTCATTGTGGAAATGGGAATAAATGGATTGAAGGTACCGTTTGAACTAGACACAGGATGTAGTGTCACTCTGATGAACAGGTCCCAATTCTATAGGAAGTGGAAAACCGTTGAAGTGCCTAAACTGAGAGACACCCCCATTAAACTCAAAACGTACACAGGGGAGAAGATCACTGTGATTGGAGTTGCTGATGTTCAAGTGGAATATCAAGGACAAAAGAAAAATCTGCCTCTCTTAGTAGTGGAAGGTACTGGCCCCAGCTTACTAGGAAGAGGGTGGTTGGAGGAAATAAAATTGAACTGGGATGAAATCAAACATGTCACCACAGAGACATTGACACTACAGCAGGTGCTTTCAAAGCATGAGTGTGTTTTCAAAGAAGAGCTAGGGACATTAAAAGGGGTCCAAGCTACCATTCATGTTGCTGCTGATGCTACTCCCAGATTCTATAGGCCAAGATCAGTTCCATATGCCATGAAGCCTAAAGTGGATGTGGAAATTGACAGACTCTTAGCAGAGGATATAATTGTACCTGTCAAGTTTTCTGAGTGGGCAGCACCAGTTGTTCCCATACTAAAACCAGATGGTTCAATCAGATTATGCGGTGACTATAAGCTGACTGTAAATAGAGTTTCCTCTCTGGAGCAGTACCCAATACCCAAAGTGGAGGATTTGCTTTCAACGTTAACCGGAGGGCAACAGTTTACAAAACTGGACATGAGTCACGCATATCAGCAAGTGCTAATGGATAAAGCTTCACAGAAGTACCTGACCATAAACACCCACAGAGGGATGTTTACCTATAAACGCTTACCTTTCGGGGTGTCTTCTGCACCAGCTATCTTCCAAAGAACTATGGAGGGAATTCTGCAGGGGATACCCAAGGTAGCAGTTTACCTCGACGACATTCTTGTCACGGGAGTCACGAAGGAGGAACATCTCAGAAACTTAGGTGAAGTTTTGAGGAGGATGGAGGACGCCGGTCTCCGGCTGAAGAGGAGCAAGTGTACACTGTTAGCTGATGAAGTGCAGTACCTGGGTCACAAGGTGGATGCCAAGGGGTCACACACTGTCAAAGCTAAAGTGAGGGCTGTTGTGGAAGCTCCAGCTCCGACAAACGTTACAGAGCTGAAAGCCTATCTAGGCTTACTGAATTATTATAATCGCTTCCTCCCGAACCTCTCTACCCTCTTAGCTCCTCTACATCAACTGCTAAGGAAGGATGTGGCCTGGAAATGGTCAGAAAGACAGGAAGAAGCTTTTGCAAAGTCAAAGGTGTTACTGCAATCAGCTGAAGTGCTAGTGCACTACTCAGCAGACAGAGATCTTATCTTATCGTGTGATGCCTCAGCGTATGGTGTGGGGGCGGTGCTATCCCACCGGATGGAGAATGGTGCAGAGAAACCTATCGGGTTCATGTCAAGAACGTTGTCGCCAGCGGAGAAAAAGTACTCTCAGCTGGACAAGGAAGGACTGGCTGTCATATTCGGAATACAGAGATTCCACAAGTACTTGTACGGGAGAACATTCACTATTGTGACGGATCATAAACCTCTGATCTCGCTGTTCCATGAACAAAAGCCAGTACCACAAATGGTCTCTCCAAGAGTTCAACGTTGGAATGTGTGGCTCAGGGCCTACGAGTACAGAATCATTTACAAACCAGGTAGATACCATGGGAATGCTGATGCTCTGAGTAGGCTGCCTGTTCCAGAAATCATCAGTCAGGAAGAAGAAAATGACCAGGTTTTGATGATCGACGTGTTGGATGATACACCAGTGAACACAGCACAAATCAGGCAATGGACTTCAAAGGATGTGACGTTATCACAAGTGCATGAATTTATCCTGAAAGGATGGCCTACAGTGACAGAGCCTCAGATCATGCCTTACTACACTCGCCGCTTGGCATTGAGTGTTCGAGATGGATGTGTTCTGTGGGGTTCAAGAGTAGTTATCCCACCACAAGGGCGGGGGTTGCTACTGAAGTTGTTGCATCAGTCGCATCCAGGTATGTCGAGAATGAAAGGCCTAGCGAGGTCATATGTCTGGTGGCCAAAGATGGACCACGATGTGGAAAATGAGGTTAGCCGGTGTGAAGATTGTCAGAGTAACAGGAAGTCACCACCCACCGCGCCATTACATCCATGGGAATGGCCAGAAAAACCATGGACACGACTACATGTGGACTACGCTGGACCTTTCCTAGGAAAAATGTTCCTTGTGCTGATTGATTCTCATTCAAAGTGGATGGATGTTTACCCCATGAACACGTCAACATCGTACGCTACGATTGAGAAGTTGAGACAAAGCTTCAGTGTTATGGGATTGCCTCAAATGTTGGTTAGTGACAATGCTACTTGTTTTACAAGCACTGAATTCACAAGTTTCATGAAACAAAATGGAATTCAGCATGTAACGTCGGCCCCTTTTCACCCATCTTCAAACGGATTAGCAGAACGTGCGGTTCAGACCTTGAAGGAGGGGATGAGGAAGATGCAAGGGCCCAGCATTGAAACAAAGGTGTCAAGATTCTTGTTTAGCTACAGGATTACTCCTCAAGCTACGACTGGGTTGTCACCTGCAGAGATGTTGATGTCAAGGAGGTTAAGGTCAACCTTGGATCTCATCAGACCAGACCTGAAAATGAAAATACAACAAAAGCAATGGAATCAAAAATGGAATCATGATACCCGAGCCAAACTCAGAAGTTTCTCAACTGGAGATGATGTCTATACAAGAAACTATGGGTTTGGTCCTAAATGGATTCCAGCTACCATTGAGGATTGCTCAGGACCAGTATCTTATACTGTGATCATCGGAAGTGGACAAAGACTAAGGAGACACGTGGATCAGATCCGAGCTCGAATTCCAGTTCCATCCGGAGATCTGGATCAATTCTTAAACGAGCAGGACAGGACATTGGAACGTTCCCCAGAGTTGCAGTTGGACAAACCACCTGAGACCAACAATGCTCAACTTCCTGAGACCACCAGTGGGTTACCCACTCGCCGACTAAATCTCAGAAGTCACCCCAACCTCCGCCCCCTTTATTTCCATCTTTTCTTCACGCGAATGACGGGGATTTGGGCCTGGTCTCAGAGAAGCAGTATATCCTTCGCGTCAGACTCATTAAATAAAAAAACCTTCATCCAGTTCGAGGTGAGTAATCACTGTTCTGATATCCAGAAGCTCTTTTCGGTCATAAGAGACGGTAGCAGCAACACCATGTACAAAATAAGTTACAAAAAATGCGAAAAAACACAATAGCACATTTGGTTAGGAGTCTGTAAAACGGCAGCCATCCCTTCTGGCGCCATTCCTTTATTACGCAGGAGACTCCGCCTAATAGGAGGTTATAAATACTTGTGCTGGTAGAAACATGTCTTTGTCCTTTCAGCTCTTTGACCCAGTTGGTGAATAAACTTGGTTTGAGCTCTGACTAGTTGTCCGTTAGGTTCTGACGAACAGAGTGGAAAAACTAACAGCTGAAATAAAAGGCCCCAGACATTTTCAATACGCACAAAAAGCTTATTTCTCTCAAATGTTGTGCACAAATTGTTGTTTCTATCACTGTCAGTGGCCATTTCTCCTTTGTCAAGATAATCCATCCAGCTGACAAGTGTGGCATATCAAGACGCTGATTAAACCGCATGATCATTACAGGTGCACCTTGTGCTGGGGACATTTAGAAGGCCACTAAAATGTGGTGTGTTGCCACAGATGTCTCACGTTTTGAGGGAGTATGCAATTGGCATGCTGACTGCAGGAATGTCCAACAGAGCTGTTGCCAAATAATTGAATGCTCATTTCTCTACCAAAAGCCGCCTCCAACGGCATATTAGAGATTTTGGCAGTACATCCTACTGGCCTCACAACCGCAGACCACGTTTAACCACGCCAGCCCAGGACCTCCACATCTTCCTTCATCACCTGTGGCATCGTCTGAGGATGGGGAGTTGCTCAGTTGTAGTTCTGTCTGTAATAAAAGTCATTTTGGGGAAAAACTAATTCTGAGCCTGGCTCCCAGTGGGTGGACCTGGCTCCCAAGTGGGTGGGCATATGCCTTTCATGGCTTCGCCCCTGCCCAGTCATGCGAAATCCATAGATTAGGGCCTAATGAATGTACTTCAATTGACTGATTTCATTCTATGAACTAACTGTTACTCAGTAAAATCTTCGAAATTGTTGCATGTTACGTTTATATTTTTGTTCAGTATATATATATATGCACTGAGCTTGTATGATGCTTTAAGCACACAATTGATTTTGCCAGGCCAAGCTCAGACTTGCTCTGCTCTGTGTTAAAAATGACAGCGAGTGACTGACTAGCACCCGTTGTCTCTCTCCTCCCTGCTGCAGCAACCACCACAAAGCATCAGTGTTGCTGAAGCGGCAACATAATTACAGCCATTTCTTAATGAAAAGTTATTACCAAAATCCCTCATTTATTTAGGAAAAGCATTCCCTATTCCTTCAACCCTTGCTCTCTTTACGTGACACATGTATGCATCACATGGATGTGGCAAATAGAGCCTGACTTTAGCATATCATAATCACATGAATAAATTGCTTATAAAAAACTCTGAACACCGTAACACGTGACAACAAAATGGATGCAGATGACGTGACAAATCAACTCGAAACGAGGGAATGTTTGGTTGCTCAGGAGGTAAAGGGAAAGTGAGATATGTGGAATAAATTTGACTAGTTGTGGAAAATACTGGAGCAAGTGCTGCAAGCATTTACACTAATTATTCAAGGGTCGCTTTGTTTGATTGCATTTCAAATCAAGAATGACTCGTATGCTGTGTGATGACAAACTAATGAATAAATTAATATAGTAGCCTAGATAAGTATTGAAATGTAGGCCTAAGTTAGTTAAGTGAAAGCACGTACCACCGCATTTAATCATGGGAAGGCGACTGGAAACATGGCAGAATACAAACTGTAGTAACCTGGTATATTTATGTTTACCAATAGATGGCAGTATTGACTCAAGACAGGGGTTTGCTTTCCGCTATCCGTAGCTATTTCCTATGTCTGCCTATATTACCATGACTAAGAAAGCTTCAGGGAGTTTAAGCCAGGTGCATAAGATAATGTAAAATCTAAGTTACAATTAAATACTAAACCGTACGTAAGTCTCATGAGTCGTAATTCTAAGAAGCCTTTAAGGATACTACATATTTGGCGATGAGGATAACTATGGAGCACTGAGTTGGATTTGTTTTTGCCACGAAGTTAACGGAGTGTTTGGCGTGCGACGCGGGAGGTGAGACTCAAGTGACCGGTGGAAGATTCTGAAGGATTGATTCCCTGGATACGGGTAGGACAAATTATTGACTGTGTGAGGGGAGAAACAATCGGAAAAGATGGCTTTGGCAACAATAGGCTCGCTACCACCATTTGATCCTAAAAATCAGGAATGGGAGGAGTACTGTGAAATAATGGAACATTTCTTTGCTGCTAATGAAATAACTGATGCCGCTAAACAGAAATCCATACTCATAAGCGTTGTCGGTGCACAGACGTACAGCTTAATGAGAAACCTGTTGAGCCCAGATAAACCAGGAGAAAAGTCATTCATAGATTTAGTCGAACTATTAAAAAATCACTTCAACCCCAAACCCAGTGAGATAGTACAAAGATTCAAGTTTGATTCACGCATGAGAAAACCTATCGAATCAGTGGGGGAATATGTGGCTGAGTTGAGAAAACTAGCATTGGACTGTAACTATGGGAATACATTATCGCAAATGCTACGCGATCGGCTGGTGTGTGGGATTAATGATGACAGGATACAAATACGATTGTTATCAGAGCCTAATCTCACGTTTGAGAATGCACTCAAACTGGCCCAGTCCATGGAGTCCGCAAATAGAAATGCACTGGATTTGCAGGCAAGGGGCGCAACTGTGTGTCACACAGTAAAAGAGAGCAACGCTGAGCGCGTAGAATTTCAAAGAACAGAAAGCCGTGGTGCAGCAGCCAATAGAGACTGTTATCGTTGCAAAGGCAAACACGCAGCGTTTGACTGTAAATTCAAACACGGAAAGTGTTATGCCTGTGGGATAATAGGCCACATTGCGAGGGCGTGCCGCAATAAAAAAAAGCCACGGGCTGCAGAAAAGAGGATGGACAGAAAACCGAATACCTCCAGACGCTCTCGCTACCGCTCTAATCAAGTGAGAGAAAGTGAAAGTGAGTGCGCAGACGCAGAGCAAGCATTCTCAATGTACAGTGTACAGGGGTCGAATATGAAGAAGGTGGAGCCTTTCATTGTGGAAATGGGAATAAATGGATTGAAGGTACCGTTTGAACTAGACACAGGATGTAGTGTCACTCTGATGAACAGGTCCCAATTCTATAGGAAGTGGAAAACCGTTGAAGTGCCTAAACTGAGAGACACCCCCATTAAACTCAAAACGTACACAGGGGAGAAGATCACTGTGATTGGAGTTGCTGATGTTCAAGTGGAATATCAAGGACAAAAGAAAAATCTGCCTCTCTTAGTAGTGGAAGGTACTGGCCCCAGCTTACTAGGAAGAGGGTGGTTGGAGGAAATAAAATTGAACTGGGATGAAATCAAACATGTCACCACAGAGACATTGACACTACAGCAGGTGCTTTCAAAGCATGAGTGTGTTTTCAAAGAAGAGCTAGGGACATTAAAAGGGGTCCAAGCTACCATTCATGTTGCTGCTGATGCTACTCCCAGATTCTATAGGCCAAGATCAGTTCCATATGCCATGAAGCCTAAAGTGGATGTGGAAATTGACAGACTCTTAGCAGAGGATATAATTGTACCTGTCAAGTTTTCTGAGTGGGCAGCACCAGTTGTTCCCATACTAAAACCAGATGGTTCAATCAGATTATGCGGTGACTATAAGCTGACTGTAAATAGAGTTTCCTCTCTGGAGCAGTACCCAATACCCAAAGTGGAGGATTTGCTTTCAACGTTAACCGGAGGGCAACAGTTTACAAAACTGGACATGAGTCACGCATATCAGCAAGTGCTAATGGATAAAGCTTCACAGAAGTACCTGACCATAAACACCCACAGAGGGATGTTTACCTATAAACGCTTACCTTTCGGGGTGTCTTCTGCACCAGCTATCTTCCAAAGAACTATGGAGGGAATTCTGCAGGGGATACCCAAGGTAGCAGTTTACCTCGACGACATTCTTGTCACGGGAGTCACGAAGGAGGAACATCTCAGAAACTTAGGTGAAGTTTTGAGGAGGATGGAGGACGCCGGTCTCCGGCTGAAGAGGAGCAAGTGTACACTGTTAGCTGATGAAGTGCAGTACCTGGGTCACAAGGTGGATGCCAAGGGGTCACACACTGTCAAAGCTAAAGTGAGGGCTGTTGTGGAAGCTCCAGCTCCGACAAACGTTACAGAGCTGAAAGCCTATCTAGGCTTACTGAATTATTATAATCGCTTCCTCCCGAACCTCTCTACCCTCTTAGCTCCTCTACATCAACTGCTAAGGAAGGATGTGGCCTGGAAATGGTCAGAAAGACAGGAAGAAGCTTTTGCAAAGTCAAAGGTGTTACTGCAATCAGCTGAAGTGCTAGTGCACTACTCAGCAGACAGAGATCTTATCTTATCGTGTGATGCCTCAGCGTATGGTGTGGGGGCGGTGCTATCCCACCGGATGGAGAATGGTGCAGAGAAACCTATCGGGTTCATGTCAAGAACGTTGTCGCCAGCGGAGAAAAAGTACTCTCAGCTGGACAAGGAAGGACTGGCTGTCATATTCGGAATACAGAGATTCCACAAGTACTTGTACGGGAGAACATTCACTATTGTGACGGATCATAAACCTCTGATCTCGCTGTTCCATGAACAAAAGCCAGTACCACAAATGGTCTCTCCAAGAGTTCAACGTTGGAATGTGTGGCTCAGGGCCTACGAGTACAGAATCATTTACAAACCAGGTAGATACCATGGGAATGCTGATGCTCTGAGTAGGCTGCCTGTTCCAGAAATCATCAGTCAGGAAGAAGAAAATGACCAGGTTTTGATGATCGACGTGTTGGATGATACACCAGTGAACACAGCACAAATCAGGCAATGGACTTCAAAGGATGTGACGTTATCACAAGTGCATGAATTTATCCTGAAAGGATGGCCTACAGTGACAGAGCCTCAGATCATGCCTTACTACACTCGCCGCTTGGCATTGAGTGTTCGAGATGGATGTGTTCTGTGGGGTTCAAGAGTAGTTATCCCACCACAAGGGCGGGGGTTGCTACTGAAGTTGTTGCATCAGTCGCATCCAGGTATGTCGAGAATGAAAGGCCTAGCGAGGTCATATGTCTGGTGGCCAAAGATGGACCACGATGTGGAAAATGAGGTTAGCCGGTGTGAAGATTGTCAGAGTAACAGGAAGTCACCACCCACCGCGCCATTACATCCATGGGAATGGCCAGAAAAACCATGGACACGACTACATGTGGACTACGCTGGACCTTTCCTAGGAAAAATGTTCCTTGTGCTGATTGATTCTCATTCAAAGTGGATGGATGTTTACCCCATGAACACGTCAACATCGTACGCTACGATTGAGAAGTTGAGACAAAGCTTCAGTGTTATGGGATTGCCTCAAATGTTGGTTAGTGACAATGCTACTTGTTTTACAAGCACTGAATTCACAAGTTTCATGAAACAAAATGGAATTCAGCATGTAACGTCGGCCCCTTTTCACCCATCTTCAAACGGATTAGCAGAACGTGCGGTTCAGACCTTGAAGGAGGGGATGAGGAAGATGCAAGGGCCCAGCATTGAAACAAAGGTGTCAAGATTCTTGTTTAGCTACAGGATTACTCCTCAAGCTACGACTGGGTTGTCACCTGCAGAGATGTTGATGTCAAGGAGGTTAAGGTCAACCTTGGATCTCATCAGACCAGACCTGAAAATGAAAATACAACAAAAGCAATGGAATCAAAAATGGAATCATGATACCCGAGCCAAACTCAGAAGTTTCTCAACTGGAGATGATGTCTATACAAGAAACTATGGGTTTGGTCCTAAATGGATTCCAGCTACCATTGAGGATTGCTCAGGACCAGTATCTTATACTGTGATCATCGGAAGTGGACAAAGACTAAGGAGACACGTGGATCAGATCCGAGCTCGAATTCCAGTTCCATCCGGAGATCTGGATCAATTCTTAAACGAGCAGGACAGGACATTGGAACGTTCCCCAGAGTTGCAGTTGGACAAACCACCTGAGACCAACAATGCTCAACTTCCTGAGACCACCAGTCCGGGACGACCTCCTCCTGTGAAGTCTCCACAAAAGGACTTTGTTTCACCATCAAGGGGTGAAGATCTGGTGGCACCAGCTACACCACCTCTGAGACGCTCTATTAGAGAGAGACGTCCGCCAGACTTTTTCAGATCCTAAAGGAGATCATTTTTGAAAAAATGTACATAAGAATATAGCATAGCTCAGAAAGAAATTAAATTGGGTTATTAGCTTTAAAGGGGGGGAATGTAGTAACCTGGTATATTTATGTTTACCAATAGATGGCAGTATTGACTCAAGACAGGGGTTTGCTTTCCGCTATCCGTAGCTATTTCCTATGTCTGCCTATATTACCATGATTAAGAAAGCTTCAGGGAGTTTAAGCCAGGTGCATAAGATAATGTAAAATCTAAGTTACAATTAAATACTAAACCGTACGTAAGTCTCATGAGTCGTAATTCTAAGAAGCCTTTAAGGATACTACACAAACAGTGTAGTTATTCCCTCCGTAAGGCAAACAAACAAGAAAAGCATCAGTATAGAGACGAAGTGGAGTCGCAATTCAATGGCTCAAACACGAGACGTATGTGGCAGGACCTACAGACAATCGCAGATTACAAATAGAAAACCAGCCCCGTTGCGGACATCGACATCTTGCTCACAGACAAATTAAACAACTTCTTTGCGCGCTTTGAGGACAATACAGTACCACTGACAAGGCCCGCTACCACAGACTGCTGGCTCTCCTTTTCCGTGGCTTACGTGAGTAAAACATTTAAACGTGCTAACCCCCGCAAGGCTGCCAGCGTCCCTAGGTGAGTCCTCAGAGCATGCGCATACTAACTAGCTGGTGTGTTCACGGACATATTCAATCAATCTCTATCCCAGTCTGCTGTCCCCACATGCTTCAAGATGGCCACCATTGTTCCTTTTCCAAAGAAAGCTAAGGTACCTGAACTAAATGACTATTTTCCCGTAGCACTCACTTCTGTCATCATGAAGTGCTTTGAGAGACTAGTCAAGGATCATATCACCTCCACCCTACCTGTTACCCTAGACCCACTCCAATTTGCTTACCGCCCCAATAGGTCCACAGACGATGCAATCGCCATCACACTGCCCTATCCCATCTGGGCAAGAAGAATACCTATGTAAGAATGCTGTTCATTGACTACAGCTCAGCATTCAACACCATGGTACCCTCCAAACTCATTAAGTTTGAGACCCTGGGTCTCGACCCCGCAACTGGATCCTGGACTTCCTGACGGGCCGCCTCCAGATGATGAAGGTAGGAAACAACATCTCTACTCCGCTGATCCTCAACACTGGGGCCCCACAAGGGTGCGCTCTCAGCCACCTCCTGTGCTCCCTGTTCACCCACAACTGCGTGGCCATGCACGCCTCCAACTCAATCATCTAGTTTGCAGACGACGCAACAGTAGTGGGCTTGATTACCAACAACGACGAGACAGCCTACAGGGAGGAGGTGAGGGTCCTCGGAGTGTGGTGTGAGGAGAATAACCTCTCACTCAATGTCAGCAAAGCAAAAGAGATGATCGTGGACTTCAGGAAACAGCAAAAAGAGCACACCCTATCCACATCGACGGGACAGCAGTGGAGAAGGTGGAAAGTTTTAAGTTCCTCAGTGGACATATCACCGGCAAACTGAAATGGTCCACGCACACAGACAGTGTGGTAAAGAAAGCGCAACAGCGCCAACCTCAGGAGGCTGAAAAAAATTTGACTTGTCACCGAAAACCCTCACTAACTTTTACAGGTGCACAATTGAGAGCATCCTGTCGGGCTGTATCACTGCCCATTACAGCAACTGCACCGCCCACAACCACAGGGCTCTCCAGAGGGTGGTGCGGTCTGCACAACGCATCACCAGGGGCAAACTACCTGCCCTCCAGGACACCTACAACACCCGATGTCACAGGAAGGTTGTAAAGTTGTCTCGCGCACCTACAGTGCTAGTCATAAAAAAAGCTAGCTAGCTAGCTCAAAGATGCAAACAACGGTCTTCCCCAAAAACATAGCAAAACGACAATCTGTTTCAGTAGCTATAGTTAGCTAGATAACTATATAGCTAGGTGTCATCATCTAAAATAACATTAATTTAAAACACAGTTCTAATTTGATTAATTGTGGTCAGACCCATCTATGTGAAGCTAGCCACAATAAGGATTAGCCACAATAGTGGACTTTCGGTTAGCCTTCAAAATAAAAGTATGGCGTAATTCTACTATTTGTGTTCATTTGCATCACTGTCAATTTTTATTTTGAAGGCAAACTGCAAATTCCACTAATGTGCCTAATCCTTATTGTGGCTAGCTTCACAATACATAACCCGGTCCGGTCGAGCGTCACTAGCCAGATGAACCAAGCTGGCTGCTTTTAACTTTAGCTTTAGGCAACAGGGTTACGTAGCTGGCTAGCTATTTATTTTAATGAACTGAAGTTCAATTTCAATAGGCAAACAACAAGTGGCAACCTAGCGAATACTTACTGACAAGGATTCCTAAATCATTGCTTAGAATAATTTAAATGACTGCAGTTTCTACTGGTCATTGTTTTCAGGCTGGTTGTATTGATGCTAGCTAGGTACCAAGCTAAAGCTAGCTACACCAGAAGTTGCGGTCGAACAAATGATACTTTTTTTTACCAGAGTGGTATTGTAAGCACATCGTTTGTGGCCGGTGTTGCTTGTTTGCAGACTTTTTTTGTACAGATTTGACAGTGCAACAGTATTTTTTTTGACACGCAAAGACCCAAACGGCGTTCCATAGTATGTATGTCGTGAAGCTAATATCAGTGACGCTATTACTGTGTAACTCCGGTAGGGAAACATCTGAAAAATAGCGCACTTGGTAGCGTGTACAGGTGCTTGACCAGTCGGCGAAAGCCAACATCACCCACGACCGAGAACGGTTGATTGTCAAGGGCAATGAATTCCATTATCTTGGCTTTAATGGATTTCGCATTTTGAGTTGTCTCGCTGAAATGTTCTTACTCTTACAAATGACTGCTCGACTTGTTAACTTCTTCGCTCTAGGGGGCAGAATTTGGAAGTTTGGATGAATGAGGTGCCCATAGTAAACTGCCTGTTACTCAGGCCCAGAAGCTAGATATGCATATAGTAGTAATGGATGGAAAACACTCTAAAGTTTCCAAAACTGTTAAAATAATGTCTGTGAGTATAACAGAACTGATATGACAGACGAAAAGCCGAGGACAATCCATCCAGATAGTTTTTTCCCCAGCTCACCCCTGATTACAATGGCTGTCAGTGGGAAAATAAAAGGAATTCCTCCCAGATTGCAGTTCCTAGGGCTTCCACTAGATGTCAGTCTTTAGAAAGAGTTTCAGGCTTGTTTTTAGAAAAATGAGCTAGAATGTAGTTTTTCCATTTCTCAGGTCCAGAACGTAGAATATGCATATAATTTACAGATTAGGATAGAAAACACTCCAAAGTTTCCAAAACTGTCAAAATATTATCTGAGTATAACAAAACTGATTCTGCAGGCGAAAACCTGAGAAAACCTGAGAAAATCTAACCCGGAAGTAATTTTTTATCTGTGTTTCCTGGCCCGTCTTTCTTCCATTTAAAGGGGTATCAACCAGATTCCTTTTCCAATGGCTTCCTCGGGCTGTGACCAGGCTTTAGACAGTTTCAGGCTTTTATTTTGAAAAACGTGCGAGATTTTGAAAACTAGTCAGGTGTCCTCTGATTAGTTCCTGCGCGCGAGAGGGGTAGCTCTCCATTTTCTTTTTCTCTCTTATTGAATAGGTTACGGTCCGGCTGAAATATGATTGATTATGTTTGTTAAAAACAACCTGAGGATTGATTATAAAAAACATTTGACATGTTTCTACGACCATTACGGATACTTTTTGGAATTTTCGTCGAACCGAACGAGGCTTTGGTTTTCTGAACATAGCGCGCAACCCAAATGGCGTTTTTTTGTTATAAAAGTAATATTTATCGAACAAAAATAACATTTATTGTGTAACTGGGAGTCTCGTGAGTGCAAACATCCGAAGATTATCAAAGGTAAGCGATTCATTTAATTGCTTTTCTGACTTTCGTGACCATGTTAATTTGGGGCTAGCTGTTCTAGCATTGATTGATACTCACAAAAGCTTGGATTGCTTTCGCTGTAAAGCATATTTTCAAAATCTGACACGATAGGTGGATTAACAACAAGCTAAGCTGTGTTTTGGTATATTTCACTTGTGATTGCATGATTATAAATATTTTTTGTTATATTTTGCACCCTGCAATTCAGCGGTTGTTTAGGAAAATGATCCCGTAAAAGGGATCCGTAGCGCAGAGAAGTTAAACTAGACATCGGCCGATACGGATTTTGGCATTTTTAGCTAATATCAGACGATTCCTATATGTTCACAGATATATCATGCATCCCTAAAACAAACACTCAAACAACCAACACAAGCAGGGCCCATCTTATTTATGTAGCTAAATATATATGGATGATTTATAAAGTCAGGCACAATTAACAGTTAGGCTGCTGATTATAGATCTAATTAAGTTGGGGTTTCCTCTCTCCTCACTTTTCCTAGACAATTTAGTCTTTTCTCATCTCATAACTTCACTGCTGCCTCCGCCGCATTGTTCTCAACACAAATATACTGGGTGACTTTGCTATTACGCACATAGCAACATGTTCTAGGAAAAGGCACCAATTTAACAGCGCACTGATGTTTCAGAACTGAGGACAGCAACCACTATCAAACTTGGGAGAAAGCGCATTTGTTATAAAATAATATTTGTATTAGTGTTGCACCATTATTCTTATGTAATATAACCATATACAATTTCAGTAGCACGTCTTAAGAGGGTTTCCCAAACTGTCCTGGGGCCCATCCTGGGTGCACGTTCAGTTTTTTGCCCTAGCACTACACAGCTGATTCAAATGATCAAAGCTTGATGATGAGTTGGTTATTTGAGTCAGCTGTGTGGTACTAAGGCAAAAACCAAAACATGCACCCAGGGGGGGCCCCAGGTCAGAGTTTGGGAGAACCTGTATTAGAGTGATCCGCACAGCCACCACAATGGATTAGTCCACTCAGACAGGCACATATCAGACTGGGTGACTAAAGAAATCTCTGTCAACCAACAGCCTATTGACCAAATAATCGACCAGTCTTCTTTTTCATTGTATAGTTTCTCTCATTGAGGCCTGTTCCATCAGTATTCATGTCAGACTGGTGATGGTCTGGGGCAGCCAATTGTATCCACAGAGGGCCATTGTGTGAGCAGACTTTTGTTCCAGCCAAGTAGCAACAGGAAGCACACTTACTGTGTTTTAATGGCTGCTCTGCCTTTATCAGTCCCATTCATCCCATGTCCATGGCTTTCTGTGGGTATATTTGGGGTTGTCTCGGTCTCCATAACTCCCTCTGAAATAAACATCGCAACATTAGTTGGTAAGTTAGCTAGAATTGTTAACTAACGTGGCAGACATTTGCTTGCTTGAACACTTAACGTTAGTAGACACTGGGCTCGGCTGGCTCGAACAAGGGTGGTAACTTTACTTAATGCGTTATGGCTACTGTAGCTAGCTAGAAATCCATGTCAGCAACAAAATACCACTGCAATGTTGCAGTAGCACATTCGGGAAAAGCAACACTCATAGCTATTATGATTAAATGATACACTTAGAGATAAACCCATGGAAACTTCATGACAAGTTAAATTAAGCAAGCAACGCTACCTAGCTTAATTTAGCGAGCTGCACTTTATCACAAATGCATGACAGCTAGCCTTGCACTGCAGCTAACTAGCAAAGCAAGTTAAGCTGCCCGTAACGTTAGCTAACCATGTAGCTCCCGAATTATTATGCGTTGATTAATTGGAAGAAAGTCACTATGCAAAAGTACAATATCACTAAAACTATGGTAATATGCTGAGGTGACAATGCCAGTCAATTAAAAACTCAAGAGTACCTGATAATCCAAAACAAACTAACGTTAGCTACCACAGCATGACAATCGACCTGCGCAACACCTTATCCGGTCCGTGTGACGCATTTATCTAAATATTTGGATCCTAGCAAATAAATAATTCCGTTAGAGGTTCAGTTGTATTCAATCTTGCATATTTATTCATTGATACTATAATGTAAAAAATTCGAATAAAATAGTACTGAGCGACCCATTCAGTGCTTTATGAGGTCTGTTAAATTTTGGATTGATTATTAAAACCAACTATCAATCACTTAGATCATGTAATTTCAGGTAGAGATACCTTGCAAAGGAACTGCTCTCCTCTCGATTTCGCCTGCTTCTATTTATTTTATGTAGCAGGCTTGACCTGATTTATCTCTAGGAAACTGTGCATTGAGCTCACAGAAAAAATAGGGGGAAAAATTTATGTAATTCAAATAATTGAACCAACGTTGGTCAAATAGTTGTTTAAAAACCAAAAGATAACCGACATTTCGGTTAATCGCTCAGCCCCAATGAAAACATGTTTTGATTAAAATTGTGTCTAGATCCTTTTGTATTTTAGACAACAGAGGACTGCAGAGGAAGGTTTGGGCTCAAAATAGTTACATGCCTTTATGTCAATGGTCTTCCACCTGACTACCCATCCCCACGCCCCATCCCCATCCCCAGTGCCTTCCTGTTCAGAGGGGGCAGTGTAGCAATCCTCGCAATATGAGCCAAGTTAAAATTACCACCAAGTGTATTAACCCTATTGGTGTGATGCATAGGGTGTTTGCTTATCACACCAACAACCTGGGTTCACATCCTTGCCTTGCCACAATATTGTAGTAAATTCAGGGGTGTTGGGTTAACAATACAATAACAAATATCTGATGTGTGCTGGCATGATGTTACTGAGATGAACATAAATTAAATTACTTTGGTGTGTATTGTAGGTGCTTCTGTACTCTCGGTACAGCTTTAAGCCTTGTGATATTATGTATTCAGAGGCCTTTGCCCTGGAGCAGAAACACCCTCCGCTAGTGATAGTGATGCAAACAGTCTCGGTAGCCATTTGATTAGATGTTCAGGAGTCTTATGGCTTGTGGGTAGAAGCTGTTTTAGAAGCCTCTTGGGCTAGACTTGGTGCTCTGGTGCCGTGCGGTAGCAGAGAGAACAGTCTATGGCTAGGGTGGCTGGAGTCTTTGACACTGCCTGGTGTAGAGGTCCTGGATGGCAGGAAGCTTGGCCCCAGGGATGTACTGGGCCGTATGCACTACCCTCTGTAGTGCCTTGCGGTCGGAGGCCATACCAGGCAGTAATGCAACCAGTCAGGATGCTCTCGATGGTGCAGCTGTAGAACCTTTTGAGGATCTGAGGACCCATGCCAAATCTTTTCAGTCTCCTGAGGAGGAATAGGTTTTGTCGTGCCCTATTCACAACTGTCTTGGTGTGCTTGGACCATGTTAGTTTGTTGGTGATGTGGACACCAAGGAACTTGAAGCACTCAACCTGCTCCACTACAGCCCCATCGATGAGAATGGGGGCGTGCTCGGTCCTCTTTTTCCTTTAGTCCACAATCATCTCTTTTGTCTTGATCACATTGAGGGAGAGGTTGTTGTCCTGGCACCACACGGTCAGGTCTTTGACCTCCTCCCTATAGGTTGTCTCGTCGTTGTCTGTGATCAGGCCTACCACTGTTGTGTCATCGGAAAATGTAATGATGGTGTTGGAGTCGTGTCTGGCCGTGCAGTCATGAGTGAACAGGGAGTACAGGAGGGGACTGAGCACGCACCCTTGAGGGGTCCCTGTGTTGAGGATTAGCGTGGTGGATGTGTTGTTACCTATCCTCACCACCTGGAGGGGGCCCGTCAAGAAGTCCAGGATCCAGTTGCAGAGGGAGGTGTTTTGTCCCAGGGTCCTTAGCTTATTCATGAGCTTTGATGGCACTAGTAGTCATTTAGGCAGGTTACCTTAGTGTTCTTGGGCATCGGGACAATGGTGGTTTGCTTAAAACATGTTGGTATTACAGGCTCGGACAGGGAGAGGTTGCTCGCAGTACACGTCCTGGTAATCCGTCTGGCCCTGCGGCCTTGTGAATGTTGACCTGTTTAAAGGTCTTACTCACATAAGCTGCGGAGAGCGTGGAACAGCTGGTGCTCTCATGCATGTTTCAGTGTTATTTGCCTCGAAGCGAGCATAGAAGTAGTTTAGCTCTTCTAGTAGGCTTGTGTCACTGGGCAGTCTGTAGTCTGTAATGGTTTGCAAGCCCTGCCACATCCAACGAGCGTCAGAGCCGGTGTAGTACGATTCGATCTTAGTCCTGTATTGATGCTTTGCCTGTTTGATGGTTCGTCAGAGGGCATAGCGGGATTTCTTATAAGCTTCCGGGGTAGATTCCCGCTCCTTGAAAGCGGGAATTCCTGCTCTAACCCTTTACCTTAGTTCGGATGTTGCCAGTAATCCGTGGCTTCTGGTTGGGTTATGTGAGTACAGTCAATGTGGGGACGACATCATCGATGCACTTACTGATGAAGCCAATGACTGATGTGGTGTACTCCTCAATGCCATCAGAGGAATCCCGGAACATATTCCAATCTGTGCTAGCAAAACAGTCCTGTAGCTTAGCATCTGCTTCATTTGACCACTTTTGTATTGATCGAGTCACTGGTGCTTCCTGCTTTTATTTTTGCCTGTAAACAGGAATCAGGAGAATATAATTATGGTCCGATTTGCCAAATGGAGGGCGAGGGAGAGCTTTGTATGTGTCTCTGTGTGTGGAGTAAAGGTGGTCCAGAGTTTTTTTCCCTCTGGTTGCACATTTAACATGCTGATTGAAATTTGGTAAAACAGATTTAAGTTTCCCTGCATTAAAGTCCCCGGCTACTAGGAGCGCCGCCTCTGGGTGAGCGCTTTCCTGTTTGCTTATGGCGGAATACAGCTCATTCAGTGCGTTCTTAGTGCCAGCATCAGTCTGTGGTGGAATGTAGACAGCTATAAAAAAAAAAATACAGATAAACTCTCTAGGTAGATAGTGGGGTCTATAGCTTATCATGAGATACTCTACCTCAAGCGAGCAAAACCTCGAGACTTCCTTAGATATCGTGCACCAGCTGTTATTTACAAAAATACATAGGTCATTTTTTTTATTTTCCAAAGATTGCACGTTTGCTATCAGAATGGAAGGAAGTGGGGGTTTATTCGATCGCCTACAAATTCTCAGAAGGCAGCCCAAGGCAGACGGGCGGATAAGAGGCAATCCGTAATTTTGATTAAGACATTAATGAGCTTAATGAGCGAACGAGGACGGACGTAGTCAATATAACTATTAGTTTAGCACTTTTGAACAGTACACCATGTACAGCGACAGAATTCAGGATATGGGCCATTCTTTCAGTATGGACCAAAGGGTGTTAGGGTGAGGCACATGGGCTAACAGCTTACTACACAACATACACTTAGTATTACTTTCTTAGTTACAGTATACATATCTAGTATACATATCTCCCTGGCATATGTATAGCAGCATGCAATACATTTTTGGACTCACCTTGTTGTGCTGTGCTTACTTGAACAGGAAGGTGGCGTGGCAGTCCTTTGTGGGGAAATGTTGTCATCAAAGTCTGGCATTCTCTAGATTGTCTTGAACTCACTGAAGTCTGAGATTTCCCAGTTCCCAGTTCCGATTTTGAAAATATGATGTGGACATGATCAGTCCAATCAAAGCTACTGTAGATATAACGTCATTAGATTTGTTTTGCCTTCTTTGATTGGCATTTCTAATGTAACTCTATGGCAGCACCTACGGAGCTTGAATTTTCGAGCTCTACCTGTAGATTTTGCGATGACCTGGTGTTCCTATGAGTGACAGAACACTGAGCCAATCACAGCGCAACTAGAGAACATTACCAACCCCTACGCTCTGTATTTTCAGCTGGCTGCCCCACCACAACAGAAAGCACTGAGTTAGGTTGAAACACCTGCATTTTGGAGCTGCCTTACTTAATAAAGGAAAAAAGAGACAAAATTTGTATGCGACTTTATTAACTCAATTAATTATATGTGATATTTCATAGTTTTGATGTCTTCACTATTATTCTACAATGTAGAAAACAGTACATATAAAGAAAACCCCTTGAATGAGTAGGTGTGCCCAAACTTCTGACTGGTACAGTATGTCATTATTTTTTGCAGGAGGTAATTTACATGAAATGGATGACGTAGTACACAATTGTGAACAATGCTCGGGGACCAGTTTTGGCTCATGAGTAATACTTTCAAAACTAATGGCTGAAATTATACAAAAGCTCTGGAGCATCACTTTAATAGTGTTTCTATGTGTATTTTGATGCAATATGAATATATTCCTAATAGCATGTGGCCCCTATACGTTTCTATGTGAATCATGTAGTAACCAAAAAAGTGTTAAACAAATCAAAATATATTTTATATTTGAGATTCTTCAAAGTAGGCAACCTTTGCCTTGATGACAGCTTTGCACACTCTTGGCATTCTCTCAACTAGCTTCATGAGGAATGTTTTTCCAACAGTCTTGAAGGAGTTCCCACATATGCTGAGCACTTGTTGGCTGCTTTTCCTTCACTCTGCCTTCCAACTCATCCCAAACCATCTCAATTGAGTTGAGGTCGGGTAATTGTGGAGACCAGGTCATCTGATGCAACACTCCATCACTCCCCTTCTTGGTCAAATAGCCCTTACACAGCCTGGAGGTGTGTTGGGTCATTGTCCTGTTGAAAAACAGATGATAGTCCCACTAAGCGCAAACCAGATGGGATGGTATATCGGTGCAGAATGCTGTAGTAGCCATGCTGGTTAAGTGTGCATTGAATTCTAAATAAATCACTGACAGCGTCACCAGCAAAGCACCGCCACACATCACACCTCCTCCTCCATGCTTCATGGTGGGAACCACACAATGCAGAGATCATCTGTTCACCTACTCTGCGTTTCACAAAGACACGGCGGTTGGAACCAAAAATCCAAAATTTGGACTCATCAGACCAAAGGACAGATTTCTACCGGTCTAATGTCCATTGCTCGTGTTTCTTGGCCCAAGCAAGTCTCTTCATATTATTGGTGTCCTTTTGTTGTGGTTTCTTTGCAGCAATTCGACCATGAAGGCCTGATTCACGCAGTCTCCTCTGAACAGTTTATGTTGAGATGTGTCTGTTACTTGAACTCTGTGAAGCATTTATTTGGGCTTTATTCTGAGGTGCTGTTAACTCTAATGAACTTATCCTCTGCAGCAGAGGTAACTCTGGGTCTTCCTTTCCTCGTGAGAGCCAGTTTCATCATATTGCTTGATGGTTTTTGCGACGTCACTTGAAGAAACTTTCAAAGTAATGATGGTCTGTCGTTTCTCTTTGCTTATTTGAGCTGCTCCTGCCATTATATGGACTTAGTCTTTTACCAAATAGGGCTATCTTCTGTATACAACCCCTACTTTGTCACAACACAACTGATTGGTTCAAACACATTAAGAAGGAAAGAAATTCCACAAATTAACTTTTAACAAGGCACACCTGTTAATTGAAATGCATTCCAGGTGACTACCTCATGAAGGTGGTTGAGAGAATGCTAAGAGTGTGCAAAGCTGTCATCAAGGCAAAGGGTGGCTACTTTGAAGAATCTCAAATATAAAATATATTTAGATTTGTTTCACACTTTTTGGGTTACTACATGATTCCATGTCTTCACTAGTATTCTACAATGTAGAAAATAGTAAAAATAAAGAAAAACCCTTGAATGAGTAGGTGTGTCCAAACTTTTGACTGGTACTGTATTTCTTATTGTACCTTACATGTGCTTGCCTTCTAAAACTAGGCCTTTTTCACATGCTTAATTTCACATGGCCTATGCCCCAATCTCATTGACTGTAATACTCTGAAAGATTATTCTCCGTGCTTCCGATCAGTCTTATATTCCACATCCCTGTAAGAAGACTTGCTGTGGGGTGCTGAGGGCAACGACGTTCCACAAACCGCTTGCTCCCGACACGGATAATTAGAGGATGAATTTCCAGGCCTCAAAAATATACCCTAATTGTTTGGCTAAGGAGATCTGCTTGGCAGTGAGGCTGTGGATCCGGATCAGGAAAAGGAGGGAAGAGGCGCTGTTCCATCCCAGTCTGCTCCACGGATTACTCAGTTTGGCGCCTCGTGGGTTACGTGGCATAGATATCAGGAACATAAGTCATGGAGAAGAGTGAAAGGAGAAGTGAGGGATGTAAAACGTGTCCGGAGTAATTAGGTTTTAATTTGAAACATGGGGGTTCAGCGAAGGCACGCAAGCAAAAAGCACACACGCATGCAGATGCACACTCACAAACTCACAGATCTTTTCTATTTTTGTCTCACCTCTTTCATCCTCTCTCCTTCATATCCCTCTCTCTCTCACACACACACACACACAAACACACACACACTGTGTGTGCACATCACAACATGTTTTACTTAATTTTCCACCTGGAATGACAGAAGTAGCCAACTTAAAACCAAGTATATTGGAAACTTACCCCAAGAACACTAAATGAATATATATTTCCAATCATAGCCTATTTCCATCCTGTCTCAGGGGTCTGTAAATGTATGGAAATATGCAGCGCATTTCAGAGCAGATTTACTTTTCAAGTGTACTCTTTAATTGTTATGAACACACATACATTCATTAAACTGACTGGGTAATTAGACAAGCACTGAGTTGCCTAATTTATACACTAGAGACCATTTATAAATGTACGGTACTCTTGTCTCCAAAGGTTGCTGGTGGGAGGAGCTATTGTCACGAACGTCGTCAGGGAAATGACCGGACCAAAGTGCAGCGTGGTGAGCGTACATTTCTTTTTATTATGAATGTCCCCAACAAAAACAAGAAACAACAAAACAAACGTGAAGCTTTCTCGGGCTATACAGGCCACTAACAAAGTCAACTACCCACAACTAAGGTGGAAAAACAGGCTGCCTAAGTATGATTCCCAATCAGAGACAATGATAGACAGCTGTCCCTGATTGAGAACCATACCCGGCCAAAACATAGAAACAGAAAACATAGAAATAAAGAAACTAGAATGCCAACCCTAGTCACACCCTGGCCTAACCAAAATAGATAATAAAAGCCTCTCTATGGCCAGGGCGTGACAGCTATAGGAGGACGGGCTCATTTCAATGGCTGGGATGGAATTAATGGAAGATACCGTTCCATTAATACCACATGCTTGACTCCGTTCCATTAATTCCATTCCAGCAATTACAATGAGCCCGTCCTCCTATAACTCCTTCCACCAGCCTCCTCTGCAAGAGTCATAGTAGTATTAACTAAAAGTTGACTACAAAATAAATAATAGATTTTTCTTCCTAGTTCCAACAATCGGGTGAATGAACTGTTTGTGACTTTAAATAAGCCCATGGCTTATACCTCGGCTACTGTAACACACTCAATTCAACTAGACCTGCATTGCAGTATCTATTCTACGTCGTTCGACAACGTCTGAATTAATCTAAATCTCATAGCTGAGGTATAAGGATACAAGGAGTAAAATGTCTGCTGAGGTATAAGGATACAAGGAGTAAAATATCTCCTTAAGTAACTTCAAACCAAGGCACAGACATAAACATACGATACTTTGCATATGCAACAGACCCTACACAGTAATTGCTACCATCTATCTTGGCATTTAAATTCAACCAGAAAGATATCCCCTCTTCCAATGATTCTCTGTCCTTTTCCTACCTTCTCCCCCAGGACATGACCTAGTTGAATATAAGGGGAGGCTTTGAAGCAAACCTTTCATGAACCCTCTCTCATAATTCCACATGTTTGGAGTCTGAGTTGGCACTATATGTTTTCTGTAAATATGGCAATTCTGCACTGTAAATATTTCTCAGAACTGCAGTACATCTCCTCTACAGGGTATGAGATACAGTAGTTACAGTATTCCCATTGCCTTTCTGACATAGTCAAGAGCTGAAACCAGAAATAGTAGATTGTCTCAAAAACTTTTCTGTACACTAGTTAGTAGACTGAACAGGGGTACAGTCAAAAATACACTGTCAGTTCAAAACCTTATATACAATACACTGATGAAAACTACTATGCTCTTCTTCACACTCATTAACTCTGATTTAGAACAGCAACCCCATGAGTCTGCTGTACTGCACCTCTCCTAAACTAGTGTCCTCAAAGACCCGAGGCGATTCAACTTGATACGCTGTGTTCTTTAGAGCTCTATTTGTTGATAATATCTGCAATGGGGAAGAGGAGAGGAGAGCAGGGAGGGGAGAGTTTTCATTCTTACCTGTCAGCTTGTTGCTCCGAGGTATGAATGAGCTAAAATATCTTTCCCATGCAGCGGTGGTGGAAGTGGCGCTCACTGGTGGACTACACTTCGCACGCAGAATGCAGACTGGGAGACTACATGGTTGTGTTCAATAGGCAGCAAACAGAAGAAAACTGAGTAAAATGGGGAATTACCTGGACTTGTCCAATGACAAATTCAAACGTTCTTATTATGTTGAATGCGCCCTAATGAACACGGCCCTCAATTACCCCTGACCTTTAACCCCTACATGGCCAATGACCCAACAGGTTCAATAGCACAGATGCTATATGGGGGGGGCGCACTGTTCCCCATGCGCCGAAGACGTGGATGTCGATTAAGGAAGCCCTCCGCACCACTCTGATTCAGAGGGGTTGGGTTAAATGCGGAATACACATTTCAGTTGAAGGCATTCAGTTGTACAACTGACTAGGTTTCCCCCTTTCCCTTGCAGCAACCTAAAATAGTACAGAGGGGAGTTTGTCAATCCCAATCAGAGTGACTGTTAGAATTTTACATTTGGTTTGGTACCACCACCAGCGTAGCTATGAAAATGTATTCAAACATTCTCTACAGGCACCCAAATAATGATTCTCAACATTTTACCAGCATGTACCCTCTCATTTTGAAATGCCATTCTCCCTGCATTTCAACTCAAATTGAATTAGGAACGAGTCTTGTATTTATACACTATACATTGCCAGTGCAGCGGTACTATCCTGTACCCCCGCACATTGACTCGGTACCGGTGTCCCCTGTATATACTGTAGCCTCGATATTGTTATGCAATTTTCTTGCGTTACTTTATTATTTTATTTTATTACTTTTGTTAATTCAGTAAATATTTTCTTAACTCTAACTCTTGAACTGCATTGTTGGTTAAGGGCTTGTAAGTAAGCATTTCACTGTAAAGTCTACACCTGTTGTATTCGGCGCACGTGACAAATACATTTTGATTTTATTTGGTTTGTGTAATTAAAAGATACTGTAGCTTAGTGTGGAGATGTGTCCATTTCAGACTGAGTTCAAGAAACACTCTCACGAGGAGTGAGCTTTTGAATGGTCACCCATGAGGAACACTGAGGGTAAACAATGTCCGTCAAAAGTGGTGTTAATAGGACATGAAGTAGGCTTACTGGGCATTGATTCTTAGTAGTCAAGTCTGGAGATGTACTACAGTAGCAATGACGCAATCATAATCAAGACAGTTGTTTTCATAAACATTATGATACCCTGTGAAATCCTATTTGAATAATATGCTAGTGGTAATGATGAACAGTTTGACATAATTTCACAATGAAGTTGTGAGGTTTGAAAATGGTTAATTAAAAGATCACCTTTAGCAAAAAGCAGCATTCGAAGTACTGCCTGTACATTATCAGTTTTACACTGCTGCCCATTACAAAACAAAAGATTTGTTCTTATCTGTAGTGTAGAAAAGGACGCATTGTTAAAAAAGTGCAGATTTCAGGCTTTTTAAGACCCACATCTGCTGGGAAGTGCTGACTACCAAAGCCAGGACTGGGAGGGGGGACTGGGAAACTATGCATAATTCAGTAGGAGCCATGAGGTCAGCCTATTAAGACGAGATAATGTGGCCAGATCCGGACTGCTGCTGGGACTGCAGTGACAAACGTAGAAGGATAGGGCTTTTTGCTAATATTCATTAGTGGGCTTTTGGTTTGTGTGTGTGTGTTTATGTGTATGTGAACGTGTGCTGCAATATGTCGCTTTCCCCCTTTTTAATATTCCTTGGCTGGCAAAGCTAAAGTCTCCCTAAACCCCCCTTCCACCAAGGCCACAGCAGCCTGCAGGGTTACTGGGGCCAACTATGAATCTGTCACTCCACAATCGGTTTTAATTTCACACCTCCTCTCTCTCCATCAGGCGTTAATCCGACCAGGGACAGTGGCGTGGTGCACGCAGTCTACTCTCCCAGCCTCCGAGGAAGAGGGAGGGTGCAACTTTCAGTACCCATATGATATGATAATGACATAGTGGTGGTAGAGTAGATACGTAGATATAGTTTTCTCTCGAAAAATGCAAAATAAAATAGAATAGACCCCCAAAAATTTGGTCTACTCTACCACCAATTTTTTTAAACCAAATATTAACAATCTTGAAAGATTGAGACTATTCTAAAAAGTAACCTACAGTCTGTTTCAAGGCTCCTCCCTCCGTGAATAGTGGGGAGTCTCGATACCGGACCCTCACAGACAGTTGGAGGAGAAAGATAATGATTACACTTACAACAGATGAATTTAAAACCTCTTCCGAGTATCCGAGGTCAATTGTGGAAGCGACCACGCAAGAATATAAAGTAATGTATGTACCCTGTCAGAAAAGACTTGTCGTGTCTGCTTTTGTTTTTTCCGGGAAAATAATCCCGTGGTCTCGAGCCTGCGTGTTTACGCGCGGACATAAAGTCACGTATTAGAATTAATTTGCAATGGGGAACAACAAAGTTTGTAGAATGTTTTCCCAGTTGCTGGTTCTGATTATTCTTGCACTTTTACGGGGAGCAGATGGTCAGCATGGCCACCGTGGAATGTCCGTTCCTGAACATGGCTTTTGCCAACCTATTTCCATTCCTCTCTGTATGGATATTGCCTATAACGAGACTATCATGCCAAATTTATTAGGGCACACCAACCAAGAGGACGCGGGGCTTGAAGTGCACCAGTTCTATCCGCTTGTGAAAGTTCAATGCTTTCCTAACCTGAAGTTTTTCCTCTGCTCCATGTATGCCCCCGTTTGTACGGTGCTGGAACAAGCACTGCCTCCATGTCGCTCGCTCTGCGAGAGAGCGAGGCAGGGCTGCGAGGCACTGATGAATAAATTCGGCTTCCAGTGGCCTGACAGTCTCGCCTGTGAATCTTTCCCTGTTCACGGAGCGGGTGAGTTGTGCGTCGGGCAAAACGTGTCTGATAGAAGCGCTCCTATTAATCCTACCTCGGATGTAACCGAATCACCTTATGGGCAGCGTAGGACTGTAAAGGGACAGTTTAGATGCCCAGTTGCATTGAGAGTACCCCCCTATTTGAACTACAGTTTTCTTGGAGAGGAGGATTGTGGTGCACCTTGTGAGCCCTCAAAACCACATGGAATGATGTACTTCAATGAGGACAAGTTGACATTCGCCAAGATATGGATTGGAATATGGTCTGTGTTATGTTGACTCTAATGCTCTAATGTTGACTCTAATGCTTCCAAAGGTTGTGTCAAGCTGGCTGGATGTCCTTAGGGTGGTGGACCATTCTTGATACGCACGGGAAACTGTTGAGCGTGAAAAACTCTGCTGTGTTTGCAGTTCTTGACACAAACTGGTGCGCCTGGCACCTACTACCATACCCTGTTCAAAGGCACTTAAATATTTTGTTTTGCCCATTCACCCTCTGAATGGCACACATACACAATTCAGGTCTCAAGGCTTAAAAATCATGCTTTATCCTGTCTTCTCCCCTTCAGATTCTACACTGATTGAAGTGGATTTAAAGGTGCAATATGCAGAAATCGCTCCGCCATTTCCGGGTTGCAAAAATTCTAATAGTTTGCCTAATTTCAGTTTGCTTGTTTTGTCACAATCGTTGTACCATCTAAATCATTGTTGCCGATGAAAGGAAGTTAGGCTAGCGAGCAAGCATTTTAGCCAGGTAGTTTAGGACAACAAAAACTAAAAGTGTGTACTCTATGACAGTCATAGAACGTTTAGGCAACATGAAAGAGGAGGATGGCATTGGCTATTCTCTACAAGTAGGGTGAGTGTTATTTTCTACTTGCAAGCGCACACAGACACAGAAATCAGTACCATGGACAGCTACATCATATTTAGCTTACGTTGATTGGACTAAGTTGTTTTTGCTCTCTTTAGTCACTGTATTGGACTAAGCATAGGGGATTAGATGATGTTGAAATGGAGCTAGAATTGAGGAGGTAGCTCCTGTTTTCTTTGCGACTTGCGTAACTCTCTGTGGTTCTAAATCAATAGTTGTTTAGTAGTCCGAAAATGGCGGAAATGGCTTCACCATGCTCTAGGGCATGTAACTGTTTGTTACATACAATATGTTTTGCGGACTTCACCGGACAGATGTTGCGGTTTTGTGATGAAACAAAGGTGTGGTTGAATTTATTCTGCCACTGTGTCTTCTTATTGTCTCGGCCTTATGCCTATATACCATGGTGGCAAAGGCATATGAACTAACCGGTTATAGAGCAAACATAGGTTGGAATATGGAATATGGAATTTGTTTCCTGACTTGGCTTACCGCGTGATTTTACACATGCACCGCTACTGCCCAAAGGATATCTGTTACAATTTGTTTTCACTTTGCATATTTAAATTAGTATTATTGCACTTTTATGTAACTTGAATGTTTTGTCGCTATTTAAAACTTCTCCATTAAACAGCATTGATGCCAGAGACTAAACTAAGAGAGGAAATACTTTGTAAAGCTTTTTTCAGACAAATAAATCAATACAGAGCCATGAGATGTGTTTTCAGGTTTTGTTTACTGCATGTTTTGAAACTGAAAGTTGAAGGCATTTTTGTTAACTTTTTGGTGGGTCCCATGTGTTCTGAACAAGAAGATATATCACAGGTTACATGTTTCATATAGATGTGGAGATAATTGGGCATGGATCACAGAAAGTTCCACATACATCTTCATACTTAGAAATGTTACAGGTTGCTTCATATAGGCCTACTACTACACACCAAGCCTCTGCCTATTAGCCATAACTGTTATTGTATCCATGACCTGGAGAGAACAAGGAACAGACAGTTCCTGATCAGATGTGACCTTTTTTTGACAGCACAGCAGAACATACATTTTATATAACATGATGTTAGTAGGCTAGGTTTGTTACAATCCTGTAGCTTATGGATTTTATGGTCACTGTCAGTGTGTGTGTGTGTGTGTGTGTACATTTCCATAGATGTTTCCCATTCATTTACTACTTGTGCTACTGATGAATTAGTGCAATGTATAAGGGGTGTTTGTGTTGCCATGGTTGGTCTATAACCCTGCCACTGTACATCTAACACTCTGGAACACCAATCATCTCTCTCTCTATGTTTGTTTTTGTTTACCTGAAGGTGACATTCCAGATGACATCAATCATCCCAATTGATGTCTCCTTATGACATGTGACTTAGTATAATTACCTTTTGTCAGAAGATAATAATGTGCATTTTTGCGAAACTAGTTATGTACTTTCCTCTGTCAGATTTACAGTTATTGGTTTTGATAGCATAGGGAAAATGAGATAAACAGCACTGCAAATGATAATGTTCAATAATTTATTGACCGTACATACTGAATGATTTCCTTTTTTCCTACTGTATCAACGCCAAGGAGCCAATGGGATTCTTCAGCATCATACCTGAGGCATTCTCTCTCTATATATAACATTGGATTGTGCTCCCTCTAGACTAGACAGCTACACACTGCTGTCTTGGACCAAAATTGCGATTTAGAATTCCCATGTCTCCATCGTCTGTCAACTCCAGCATTGTCTGTTAACACTTGAATTGACGAAATAACAAGGTATAATTACATTTTAGAGGGTAATAACGGGTTTGGCTGTACACAGGAATGCTATGTCATGAATCATTATGAGAAAGTATTTTTGAAAGGGAGAAAAATAATGTGTGTGCCTGTGCCTGGAATCTGCACAAAAATGGGATGTCACACACTCACAGGGCTTATGCTGTTTAAATAGTTCTGGGGGCAACTGTAACCCTTTCCTGCAGTCAAATGACCTAGTGGCCTCATGGGTGGAATGTTATTCATATCTTTCGTAATTTACTAATTAATAAACTTACCAACAAAAAAAACTGCAGAAAATCCGGTGTGTCTATGTCAAACGGTTTTGTTATATTTCAGTCTTCTGTGATGTATATAAAGTGTAATATTGGGATTCAAACTCAAAATTTCATATATTTCAACTCTATATCTGACATGGTATCAAATGTATTTATGAAGACCTTTTTACATCAGCAGATGTCACAAAGTGCTTATATAGAAACCCAGCATAAAACCCCAAACCGCAAGCACATGTCACCTGACATGTGCTTCTAAATCTACATTGGGTGTAGATTTAGAAGCACATGTCAGGTGACCGTTAATTACAGAAGATTTACTGAAGATTCCGATAACTTTGGTAAATTATTGGTAGCTTTGCAACCCTAAATCAAGTATTCCTGCTCATATGGGCCTAATGCTCACTTGAGACCCATATGAGATGCGCTCAAGTAACCAACATACCCCACTGATATGACTGCATGATTTAGCCCACTGCTGTAAAAGGTTAAAGAAGTTGCAAAGGGAGGACATTTTTTGAAGTTTACCAGTAAACTACCAGATTTTTGCTAACTTTCTGTGTGGCCTTACCACATGTACAGTTGAAGTCAGAAGTTTACATACACTTAGGTTGGAGTCATTAAAACTCGTTTTTCAACCACTCCACAAATTTCTTGTTAACAAACCATAGTTTTGGCAAGTCAATTAGGACATCTACTTTGTGCATGACACAAGTAATTTTTCCAACAATCGTTTACAGACAGATTATTTCACTTATCATTCACTGTATCACAATTCCAGTGGGTCAGAAGTTTGTGTTGTTACACGTGGTCTGCCACTGCAAGGACGATCAGCTGTCTGTCCTGTCTCCCTGTAGCGCTGTCTTAGGCATCTCACAGTACGGACATTGCAATTTATTACCCGGTCCACATCTGCAGTCCTCATGCCTCCTTGCAGCATGCCTAAGGCACATTCACACAGATGAGCAGGGACCCTGGGCATCTTTCTTTTGGTATTTCTCAGAGTCAGTAGAAAGGCCTCTTTAGTGTCCTACTTTTTCATAACTGTGACCTTAATTGCCTACCGTCTGTAAGCTGTTAGTGTCTTAATGACCGTTCCATAGGTGCATGTTCATTAATTGTTTATGGTCCATTGAACAAGCATGGGAAACAGTGTTTAAACCCTTTACAATGAATATCTTTAAAGTTATTTGGATTTTTACGAAATATCTTTGAAAGAGGGTCCTGAAAAAAGGACGTTTCTTTTTTCTCTGAGTTTATATGTGTATGTATGTATGTGTGTGTATATGTGTGTGTGTATATATACCTTAGCCAAATACATTTAAACTCAGTTTTTCACAATTCCTGACATTTATAGAGCACGACTTTGAATTAATGCTCAAATAGTGCATTGTGTGACAGCACTGTTTTTCATTTACCCAGAGCACTGGATTTTTTTTATTGTATAAACAACACCTCAGTAGAATTCATCTTGTGTAAGCTACCACCTGCACTTGTTTAACACAATATATAATAATAATAATAAATGCCATTTAGCAGACACTTTTATCCGAAGCTAATGTATGAATAATAAGCTGAAAGACCTTAATGTGTCAAAATCAAAATGCTTTGGGGCTGTTGTGGATGGCAGATTGCAAGGTCCATTGTGTGCTTGTTTTTTTCTGAATGGCGTTTTCTTTGAATAACTCATCAGTCATTGGTGAGGACTGTTCATCATTGTGTTGGAAAGCAGTGCGGTTTGGCTGACAACATGGTTGCACATTCAGGGACACAGAGTGATTGTAACATACTGCCCCCTACTGGGCACAGAAGACAAACATCCTAGAGAGCTAAATGGAAGCAATCATACCCACAAAAAAAGTTATATTACAGGTAAAAGGTTATTTGAATTGAAGTAGGTATTGGGAATATTCCTCCTGAACCAGTTGCAAGCCTAACCTGAGTTATGACACATTTCACAACACTAGGTTTGGAATGTCTTGGGGATTTTATTGTAAAAGCTTTGAAATTAGAAATGGGCACGGCTATTTGAATCAAATTAGAAGCCATGCCTGTACAGCAACAACTTGGAGCCTGTTGAACACATGCTTGTGCATACATTGTTCTAAGACTTACATGATGGTGGCGATTCTGCACATTGAATCAACAAATCATGACGGATAATGCTTTACACGTAACTTTTTCGTGTGCAGTATGTGCCTGTGTTCAGGAATGAATAGTCGTAGTGGACAACATGATATGACCCATAATAAAGCCATGTACATGTCAGATACAGAATAACAAATAGCTGCGTCACAAGGTAATTAAAAAAAGTCTAATAAGATTGACAATTTAAATCAATCTTGAATTTTTTTAAAGTAAGACCACAGGAGAGGAGTGCAAATAGGGGGCAGTACTTCCTGGAATACACAAATACACACAGAGAGAGGATAAAATGAAGTTACCAGGAAATATATAAGCCCCATCATTTCTATTAACAGATTATTGATAGCAGTTTTATTTTGGACGCAGAGGATGTATTAGCAGTTGTGAACTGCAGTTCCTTTTTCCACATTCTGTTGTGTTACAGCCTGCATTTAAAATGGATTAAATAGAGATTTTTCACACCCATCTACGCACAATACCCCATAATGAAAAGTGAAAACTTGTTTTTAGAAACGTTTGCAAATCTATTGAAAATGAAATACATTTACATAAGTATTCACACCCCTGAGTCAATACATGTTACAATCACCTTTGGCAGTGATTACAGCTGCGAGTCTTTCTGGGTACGTCTCTAAGAGCTTTGCACACCTTGACTGTACAATATTTGAACATTTATTATTTTTAAAATTCTTGAAGCTCTGTCAAGTTGGTTGTTGATCATTGCTATTCAGCCATTTTCAAGTCACGCCATAGATTTTCAAGCTGATTTAAGTCAAACCTGTAACTAGGCCACTCAGGAATATTCAATGTCGTCTTGGTACGCATTTTAGGTTATTGCCCTGCTGAAAGGTGAATTTGTCTCCCAGTGTCTGTTGGAAAGCAGACTGAACCAGATTTTCCTGTAGGATTTTGCCTGTGTTTAGCTCTATTCCTTTTCTTTTAATCCCCCCCAAAACTTCCTAGTCCTTGCTGATGACAAGCAAACCCATAACATGATGCAGCCAACACCATGCTTGAAAATATGAAGAGTTGTACTCAATGATGTGTTGTGTTGGATTTGCCCCAAACATAACACTTTGTATTCAGGATATAAAGTAAAGTTCTTTATCACATTTTTTGCAGTTTTACTTTAGTGCCTTATTGCAAACAGGATACATGCTTTGGAATATTTGTACTATGTACAAGCTCCTTCTTTTCACTCTGTCATTTACACTGAACAAAAAAATAAACGCAACATGCAGGTTTTACTGAGGTTTTACTGAGTTACAGTTCACATAAGGAAATCCGTCATTAGGCCGTAATCTATGGATTTCACATGACTGAGAATACAGCTATGCAGCTGTTGGTCACAGGTACCTTAAAAGAAAGGTAGGGCGTGGATCAGAAAACCAGTAAGTGTCCGGTGTGACCACCATTTTCCTCATGCAGCGTGACACATCTCCTTTGCATAGAGTTGATTAGGCTGTTGATTGTGGCCTGTGGAATGTTGTCCCACACCACTCCAATGACTGTGTGAAGTTGCTGGATATTGGCGGGAACTGGAGCACTCTGTCATACACGTCGATCCAGAGCCTCCCAAACATTATCAATGAGTGACATGTCTGGTGAGTATGCAGGCCATGGGAGAACTGGGACATTTTCAGCTTAAGATGAGGTGATGGCGGCGGATGAATGGCACGACAATGGGCCTCAGGATCTCGTCACGGTATCTCTGTGCATTCAAATTGCCATTGATAAAATGTAATTCTATTCGTTGTTCGTAGCTTATGCCTGCCCGTACCCTAACCCCACCGCCACCATGGGGAATTCTGTTCACAACATTGAAATCTGCAAACCACTCGCCAACACGACGCCATACACGCTACACTGTCTGCCATCCGCCCGGTAAAGTTGAAACTGGGATTTATCAGTGAAGAGGACACTTCTCCGGCGTGCCAGTGGCCATCGAAGGTGAGCATTTGCCCATTGAAGTCGGTTACGATGCCAAACTGCAGTCAGGTCAAGACCGTGGTGAGGACGAAGAGCACAGCGATGAACTTCCCTGAGACGATTTCTGACAGTTTGTGCAAAAATTATTTGGTTGTGCAAACCCACTGTTTCATCAGCTGTCCGGGTGGCTGGTCTCACACGATCCCACTCCATTTTAAATTCAGGCTGTAACACAACAAAATGTAGATAAGTCAAGGGGTGTGAATACAGGCACTGTATCTGCTGTGTCCATGCACTCAATTCATAGTGTTCACAGTAACAGTGAACTTTGTGACCTTGTGTGTAACCTTACAAATGTTGACCAAGTCTGCTGTAGTGTTATAAAGCAACATTTAACTCTACTCATGTCAAAGAAGGGCATGATCACTTTAATTGTGATATAATTCAGAATTTGCTTGACTAAATACACTCCTAAACCACGTAAACAGTATATCTTCATAATTGTTACGGTTAAAGTCTGACAGTATTTCAGTCATCTGCACTATTGAACCCGGACGTTATGGCCTTTTATAGGTGAACCTTTGAGCTGATGTGCAAGTGATATTGCAATAAACATTTGATCATCTCGAGTTGTTCCGAGAAGAAACGCCATTTCAAGGTACAGACATGGCAGACCTTCTCCTTGAGAATTATCTTTCCTGCCATGTGTGTTCTGAGATTTATACAGACCCTGTGTCTCTTAGTTGCCTCCACAACTTTTGTTTCAGCTGTATTTCCAAGTTCTGGGATCAAACAAAAAATAGTAACTGTCCAATCTGTAAGAGGAAATTTTCCAAAAGAGTGGATGCCTAACTTTGCCCTGAAGGACCTGGCAGACTCATACACAAAGAGGGAGAAAAGGGTGTACGTCATTGACTCAATGACCGATGAAATGATCGGGTCTACAGGCTGTGGGAAGGAAGAGAAGAGGGGGTCCAAAGATTTACGGATGGAAGAAAAAAGGGAGCCCATAGAATCAGGTGTGGAAAAAAAGAGGGGTTCCACAGGCTCAGGGAGAGAATAAATAAGGGGGTCCACAGATTCAAGAACTGAAGAAAAGCAAGTTTTTCCTGGGCTGGCTGGACAGGTGTTGTGCAGTAAACATGCAGAGAAGCATAAGTGGTTTTGTATGGACGAGGGGAAAGCTGTGTGTAACGTCTGTGAAAATCCAACTCAACACTCTGGACACAAGGTCATTGCTATAGAAAAGGCTGTAGTTGACCTCAAGGTAAATGTGTGCATCTGTTTCAAATTTCTACATGTTCTACATGTTACTGGTATAATTTTGACATGGTTAGATTAAGTCACATCCCCTCTAACCTCACCTGGTGTAACCTGGTGTTGCTTGCCACTGCCACCTTAGCTGGCTTTTTAAAAATCAAATATAAGTTTATTGGTTGCCTACACAGATTTGCAGGTGTTATGTGCAGAAAAATGGTTATGTTACTAGCTCCATCAGTGCAGTAGAATGTCTAGCAAATACAATACACATACACAAATATTCAAAAAAAGTCTAAATAACAGTCCAAAGTAGATATATTAGACTGAGCAGTGTCAGAATCCAGAATATACAAATGTAGTGTGTATAGAAAATATATAATTTGGAGAAGAAAATGGTATGTACAGTAGTAGGTATATTAGGATGAGATACAGTACATTAAGAAAGTATTCATACCTCTTTACTTTTTCCACATTTTGTTGTGTTACAGACTGAATTTAAAATGAATAACATTTCAATATTGTGTCACTGATCTACACACAATATCCCAAAATGTTGAAGTGGAATTTTGTTTTAAGACAACCCCTTTGTTATGGCAAGCCTAAATAAGTTCAGGAGGACAAGTGTGCTTAACAAATCACATAATAAGTTGCATGAACTCATTCTGTGTTCAATAATAGTGGTTAAAAATATTTTAGAATGACTACCCCTACCTCTGTACCCCACACATACAATTATCTGTAAGGTCCCTCAATCGAGTAGTGAATTTCAAGCACATAGTCAACCACAAAGACCAGGGATTTTTTCAAAAATGTAGCCACACTAGCCTACTTGACCACTGCCTGAAACTGTAACTTAAAGCGGGTACAGCCTCAGTGTTCCCAGTAAACCCGTGCTGGAAGTTGCACAGAATTTCCATAACCTTAAATTTTGCGCTCAGCAGCCCTGAAATGTGTTCAGTGCCTACATTTGTTTTGAGGGACCATTGCAGCTAAGCACAGGAAAAATCCTTTTAGCTAACCCCTCACCTAACCCTTTAACCTATCTCCTAAACTTAACCCTAACCCCTAGTCATTCTAACATTAGTCACCTAGCTAGAATTCGTAACATGCCATACATTTTGCAAATTCATAATATATACGTTTTTCAAATTCTTAACATATAATACGGATTGTAATTCGTAACATATCATACGAAATGGGTGATGGACATCCACAAATTAATACATACCATACAAAACAGAACATATACTAAATGGAGTGTCCTGGATTTACCTACAGAATAATATGAAATACTCTGAGACCAGGTTGGGCTATATTAACAACCTGTACAATGTCACACAGGAAAAGCTGAAGCTGTACTTGAAGCCTATGCAGGACAATCTGAAGAAATGTACTGAGACTGAGAGAAAATACAAGCATATTGTTCAACACACAAAGGTAAGTGTATTGGCAATGGAAGCAACAAAATAAAATACAAATATAGAATTTTATCTGAATTAAATTGAACAGACTTTTTTACTTTATACTTTTTTAATTGGTTAATTTATTGTGTTTTCTATTAGTTGTTCTGAAATGTTCTAACTATTCTTCCATTTTTCTACCTTTCTAACAAAATCATGACATCATGAGCCCCAACCAGGTATTTTTGCTAATTAAGATGCTTCCTTGTCATAGACACAGTTGGTGGACACTGAGAGGCAGATAAAGGAGGCTTTTGAGAAGCTTCACCAGTTTCTGAGAGATGAAGAGAAGGCCAGACTAGGTGAGCTTCGGAAGGAAGAGCAGCAGAAGAGAGATACTATGACCACAGAAATGAAGATCATTCACGACCAAATCTCATCTCTTACAACGGGTATCACTACTTTGGAACAAGACTTAAAGAAGCAGGATTTGCGCTTTCTGAAGGTATGTACACAGTAATCCCAAAACTAGACTGCAAACATTGCATGTTGCATCTGTTAGTTAGGATAACGTACATACAATGCTAGTGGTTTAGTTTGAGGGTACGGATTAGATCATTTTACAGTATCACACCACAATATGCAGTGCAATCAATGTGATTGTGGGTGACGTATACTCCCCAAGGAGCTATTGCTGATAAGAATAGAGAGACATTACTGCAGCTTTTGGGATAGAATCCATTATGATGATGGCTTTGATTCCTTGTCTAAGGTTTAATCGGTTGTTTTCTGCATAGGATATTCCAACGGTTTCTTGACTTATTCTAGCATAATATGATTAACATTCAGCCTTTCTCTGTCTTATCATTGCTAGAGCTACAAAAACATCCAAATGAGGTACGTCCAATGTCTTTTCTTTCTCAATATCATACGGTATCTGCTTGTTACTGATATAGAGAAATTACTCCTCTTACACATAAACGATATGGCCTAAAAATCACATCTCAATATTTGAATGGATGGTGTTCATGAATTGTTGGAAGATCCTTGGTGTCAAGCTCAACCCAAGTACAATTGTACTGGAACACACCAATGTGCATCATCAATGATCAAGCAGAAATATGGAATCAAGCTGCCATATTGGATTAGCAATAAATCAAAGCATACTCTTAATTGATAAGTGCTACTCCTAACTTGACCAAAAACCTTAGAGACAGCAGGCAGAATTGTGAAAAAATATATATAATATAACACCAAAACTTTCTGAAAGGGATTGTGTAGCTCAATGACTTGGTTTGAAGTATCTCAGATTGTTTGGGCATTAATTTAAAACATATCAGGTTAATTGATTTCCACAGTTTTTTTAATGCTAACATTAGCGGTTAGGAGGACTCATTCCTTGTCCATAGACTCCTTACAAGCTAAGGAGAACACTCACCCATTATTATGATTTACAGTTGTATAGCCCAGCTGCAGTGCACACCACAAGATCCTAAAATATTATCGGGAGTGCTCATAGATGTAGCCAAACACCTGGGTAACCTCAAGTTCAGAGTCTGGGAGAAGATGCTGGTGATTGCTAACCACAGTGAGTAACAGTTAAAAGAGCATATGTTTGTGATTAATATGTATTGTAGATGATAGAGTAGGTTTAAAATAACATTTTATTTGTGTTACAACTTGTCTTTATAGTCAGTTTTCATGATGTAGCTATACCAAAGAAAAGGTATACACTGCATAGAACTAACAGAGTATCTCCTTATCTTCAAGCTCCTGTGATTATGGACCCCAACACTGCTCCCAGCTTTCTCACTTTGTCTGATGATCTGACCAGTGTGCGAAACTCAGGCACGCAGCAGATGCTGCCAGATAATCCAGAGCGATGCACGTTTAACGCAAAAATGTTGGGTTCTGAAGGGTTCACCTCAGGAAAGCACAGCTGGGAGGTGGAGGTGGGGAACCACCCCAGCTGGAATTTGGGTGTGGCTAAAGATTCAATCAACAGAAAAGATAGGACATTCGCAAATCCTAAATATGGAATCTGGGCTATAGGTTTAGAAGACAGTGAGTATACAGATCCAGAGGCTAGGCTTCTTGCTCTGAAGAGGAGACCCCAAAGGGTTATGGTGCAACTAGACTACAGTGGAGGGGAATTGTCCTTCTATGACCCCCGTGACATGTAAAAAATCTACACTCACAAAGACACATTTAATGAGAGACTCTTCCCATACTTCTCTATTGGAAAATGTAAAGATGCCAGTGAACCTGGATTCATCCAGATCTGCCCCTCAAAGGTGTCTCTAAAAGTGATGTTATCGTAAATTTAACAAGGAATGTTTCATAGATAAAAGTATCATAGAAAGCCTTTCTAGTGGGATATGGTATGTCATTCCTCGTAGAAACTGAATAGAAATGTTCATGAAAGGTAGTATTTCATATTTAGTAGAAATTCAACAAATACATCATTTAGAGTCAGTGAGGAATATATCATGAACATGTGGATATTCAAATATACAGAGTTGGTGTCATATTAGTATGCTAATTCAACTTTAATGACAATCTAATCTACTTTAATGACAATCAAAGGGCATGTTATGAAACCCTTATATCAATTATTAAAATGTAATATTTAAATTGCTGCGGGTAATGATTGACTCTTCTACCCAGCTCGGCTTTTAGCTGTAAAGCTTTTGACACGTAGCGGTAAAGTTATTGTAACCTTTTCTTGATCCAATTCTTCCTTGTGTTCTCAGAAAGGAGGATGTATACGTAAGGCAATCGTAACACATTTATGAAAGCAATCATAATAAAGCTTTGTGTTGAAATAATCTGACTTGAGTTATTGTAGTACCGGATTCTAACACCAGAGGAGGCCTGTCTACCATTGGAAAAAGTTTGTCCTATTCTCTGGCCTACTATCCGAGTGTTAGTCTGCTACTGGCTATCCGTAAATGTAAAAAACAAGAAAATGGTGCCGTCTGGTTTGTTGATTAAGGGATTTTAAATGATTTATACTTTCACTTTTAATACTTGAGTATATTTTTGCAATTACATTTACTTTTGATACTTAAGTATATTTAAAACCAAATAATTGAAGACTTTTACTCAAGCAGTATTTTACTGGTTGACTTTCAATTTTACTTAAGTCATTATCTATTAAGGTATCTTTACTTTTATTCAAGTATGACAATTGGGTACTTTTTCCATCTACCAACAAATTGAAACACTCCTCAAACACTTATTGGTTTTGCCGAAACGATCATCTCCCTCTTTCATGCTCTTGTGTTAGCAGAATGCCATCCATTGCTCAGTTCAATGAAAATTGCACTGTAGCCTTTCACTGTAGAATATGGATACAATTATATTGAATACCATTAATTGCAGGTAGACTCCGCAGGTTTTCAGATAAATGCACTCAATTCAAGATATAGACCTTTCAAAATACAGAAAGTGACATTTTAAATCCATAAGGTTAATTAAAGTATCAACTGTCATTTTATTACCGTTCATTGGCATATATTTGCATCAAACAGAGAACATACATAACTATTACTTATAGTAAACCTAATACATCATATTTTGTGATGCAATTCAAACTACCTTGATTTTTCACATATTCATTCATTCAGGCAGATTCAGTGCATTCAGAAAGAATTCAGACCCGTTGACTTGTTCCACATTTTGTTACGTTACAGCCTTATTCTAAAATGGATTCAATAGTTTTCCCCCCCTCACTAATATACACACAATACCCCATAATGACAAAGCAACAACAGGTTTTTAGAAAATTTTGCAAAATGTATAGAAAAAAATATCACATTTACTAAGTATTCAGACCCTTTACTTTGTTAAAGCACCTTTGGCAGCAATTACAGCCTTGAGTCTTCTTGGGTATGATGGTACAAGCTTGGCACACCTGTATTTGGAGAGTTTCTCCCATTCATCTCCGCAGATCCTCTCAAGCTCTGTCAGGTTAGATGGGGAGCATCGCTGCACAGCTATTTTCAGGTCTCTCCAGAGATGTTCGATCAGGATCAAGTCCGGGCTCTGGCTGGGCCACTCAAGGACATTGAGACTTGTCCCAAAGCCACTCCTGTATTGTCCTGTTGGAAGGTGAACCTTCGCCCCAGTCTGAGGTCCTGAGCGCTCTGGATCAGGTACTCATTAAGGATCTCTGTACTTTGCTGCATTCATCATTCCCTTGATCCTGACCAGTCTCCCAGTCCGTGCCGTTGAAAAACATCCCCACAGCATGATGCTGCCACCACCATGCTTCATCATAGGGATGGTGCCAGGTTTCTTCCAGACGTGATGCTTGGCATTCAAGTCAAAGAGTTCAATCTTGGTTTCATCAGACCAGAGAATCTTGTTTCTCATGGTTTGAGTCTTTAGAAGCCTTTTGGCAAGCTTCTAGCAGGCTGTCATGTGCCTTTTACTGAGGAGTGGCTTCTGTCTGGCCACTCTACCATAAATGCCTGATTGGTGGAGTGCTGCAGAGATGGTTGTCCTTCTGGAAGCTTCTCCCATCTCCGCAGAAGAACTCTGGAGCTCTTTCAGAGTGACCATTGGGTTCTTGGTAACCTACCCGACCAAGTCCCTTCTCCCCCAATTGCTATAGGAAGAGTCTTGGTGGTTCCAAACTTCTTCCATTTAAGAATGATGGTGGTTACTGTGTTCTTGGGGACCTTCAATTCTGCAGAAATGTTTTGGTACCCTTCCCCAGATCTGTGCCTTGACACAATACTGTCTCGGAGCTCTACGGACAATTCCTTCGATCTCAAGGCTTGGTTTTTGCTCTAACATGCACTGTCAACTGTGGGACCTTATATAGACAGGTGCGTACCTTCCCAAATCATATGCAATCAATTGAATTTCCACAGGTGGACTCCAATCAAGTTGTAGAAACATCTCAAGGATGATCAATGGAAACAGGATGTCCCTGAGCTCAATTTAAAGTCTCATAGTAAAGGGTCTTAATCCTTACGTAAATCATTTGTAATACAACTAAAAACCTGTTTTGCATTGTCATTATGGGGTATTGTGTGTAGATCGATGAGGATTTGTATTTATTTAATACATTTCAGAATAAGGCTGTAACGTAACAAAAAGTGGAAAAAGTCTAGGAGTCTGAACACTTTCCGAATGCACTGTAAGCTAGGAAGAAAGGGTTTGGCTGATTTCTCATCGGACAACTCATCTGGCAAAAGAGAAGTTAGAGAATCTGTCAGTGAAAACAGTGTATTGATGCCTCTTGGCAGTTTACAGTTCCGTAAAACCATTGGTAAGTTCAATAAGGTGCCTCAGAATCAATCATGAGAAATACATTGACACAGTACTACAACACAGTTTGTTAGCTTACGTAAAAATCTAAATCATAGTTCAAATATGATGACACTACTTTACATACTCTTTTTGGTTTAAATTAAAATAAATGTTTCCTGATATTGACATGATTCTCTTTATTATTGACTTGTTTTTACCTACCGTATACTTTGCTTATTACAGCTATGCACAATCAAATCCTATAGTTTAGGAGGGCCATGCTTCAGGCAGCAATGACAAAAATCTACTGCCAAAAAATGTCTGATTCATTCCAATAACCCAAACATTGATACAACTCATTCCTCTGACGAGAGAGCCAGTCTTTCCAACTTGGCGTCGAACCGTTTTCGGCTAGAGTCCAGAATGTTGATGCCGTTCTTTTCAAAGTCATACCGGAGTTTAAGCAGCTCCTCCAGTCGCCCTGTGATGTTCTGCGTGCTGTATTCCAGGACTTTAGGTTTCTCCAGTATCTGCTTCATAGTGATCCCTCCCTTTAATAGACAGTCCAGTTTTGAACTCAGTGTATCCGACCCGATGAACAGCACAGTGGGGTAGCAGACGATCAGTTTCTTGACGTCGACTTTCCGACAGCCGAGAGACGCCAGCTTCTCATGAAGCATCTTGAGGTTTCTCTTCAGGTACTCGTTAGAGAGGTCCAGGATTTCTGCCCCAGCACCCTGCAGCAGAGCCAGCAGCTCCGGATCACTCATCTTGAAAGTCGCCTTGAGGAAGTCAATGTTTGCCTTCACCCTCTTGGTGCTGCGGATGAGGATATAGAGGTTTCGGGAAATCACTACCTTGGCGAACTGCCCAGGGTCCTCTCCACCCAACTCGGCGCACACGTCTTCCAGGAACTCCACCATCTGACGGTTGAGCTCGACACTGTTGGAGAAGGTCCGTGGCGCCGTGGTCAGCAGGCGGTGGAGGTCCTTGGCATTGAGGCCCAGCGAACCCAGGAACACGATGTTCTTCTCCAGGTTGTCGTTGTCGCTCGAACGGAAGAAGGACTCGGGCGAGCGGTCCAGAATGCTAACGATTTCGCTGTCGCTCTTGAAGACACTCCGCCACATCGCCCAGCGTTGCTCCAAGTGCTCGCCCGAGCGAGTGATGGCTCGTGGGTACCGGGAGATGATGCCGGCCACCACTTTGCGGCTGGCGCCTTTGCCATGGAGAAAGTGAGCCAGACCTTGCTCATTGGTGATGACCTTGCGAAGCACTCCCGGTTGGCGCTGGCGCACCATCTTCACGTCCACCCCCATGAAGGTCAAGCTCTCCAGCAAGGACTCATTCTCAGGCCCCACTGAAGGCTTTGAGTCGCTGACAGTTGCAGTGACGGTGCAAAGCCCCCTGGGAAGTCCGACAGATGTCAGCTGGGCGGGAGATGAGACAAAGCGGCTAAAAGCTGGTACAAGGGTTCTGTGAAGGCCTAGCAGACCCTGGACTCCTGGCATTAATGTCATTTTCAACACGGTTGAAACATGACATCAGACCTAGAGGAAAAAAATACAAGATAATATTATCAATAAAGTCTACCTCCAGTGAAATTATAGTAGACATTTAAAGTCTACTGAACTCATTAATGATACTGATCAAAGTCAAGCTACTTTGTGCATTCTCTAAGCAGGACGAGATATTATAAAAAGGTTTCTCCAAACAGCTGTGCAGATGTAGCGTGGTTCATTCTGCGTTGTGTATTTTTAATTAGGACGCTGCCACAACTGATGGTCTGCTCGTTGAAATCTTTTTATTTGCCCTGCACACGAAGAGACAACACACACGTTACCCTTGGTGCAGTCACAGCTCTCCGGCACCTTGCTAGCCGAGGGTCAGGCAAAAGAGCGCCAAAAGGAATTAACAGGTGCTGCGTGCACACACTCGCTGCACAACAGCATATACAAGAAACTATACAGAACATAATTCTGACAAAATAAAAGACATACCTGCACACGAAGAGACAACACACACGTTACCCTTGGTGCAGTCACAGCTCTCCGGCACCTGCGCGAGCACATGGACACTCACTCAACCACTGTCACAAGTACTCAGAAGTTACAACAGATACCCCAGTCAGTGAGCTCTGTGAAACTTGTTAACATAAATTCCTACACTGTCCACACTATAACAAACGTATGGTTGCAAAACAGTACATTGTATAACCTTATGACGGTTTTATATTAAACAGTTTCGGAGCCAAGGACAACATACCTTGCTAGCCGAGGGTCAGGCAAAAGAGAACGATAAAGTGGTATGGGAATACAGATAACCCGCGATGGGCCAAACCAAAATATACAAAACTTTTACAATCACTTGTATGTACAATATTGGTATGAAAAAGTGTTTGTACACCAAATAAAAACATTAGCTATGCAGCTGTAATTAAATAAAAAAATACACTGAATTATTATTATTATTATCAAATTATTAACATCCCCTCTTGACCTGGCCTATTTGAATTGGTCCTTGTGTGCAATTTGGTGCGTAATCTAGGGGAACAACATCACACTGCTACACAGAGAATAGTCATTTTATAGGCCCTCGGTTTGTGCACCATTCAGCAGCAGCTTCTAGCTATAATTAATACCAGTCCCACATATACAAGCTAACAAGCTATTAGTGTTAACAATCTATTGTAAGTGTTTCATGGAGATAAGTAGCTAGTTATAACAGCCTAGCTAGCTAAATGTAAGCAAGCATTTATCCTGCATGCTAGCTGACTTTGCTGGGAATTAGCTTGCAAAAAACGGAGCTAAATACAATTATATTTCAACTTACTCTGTCGATTGTCTAAGCTTGATCCATATGCATTGGGGGGGACAAACATCTAATGGAACTTCATTACCAAACGTAGGCAGAGAGGAGGTAAATCTACAACAGACCCACGTTTGGAACGTTTGTTCAATTTATGTTCTATTAGATTATTTTTCTCAATTTCCCCCTGAATAAGGACCAACCCTACGGACAATCGGCAAAGTTTAAATTGAATGTTCCTTAACTCCTGGCAGACTATCCGTTTTTTTGTAAGCTAATTCCAACGATAGTAGTGTGTAAATACTAGCGCTGTTAAAAGCAGTTACTTACTTTAGTCATTAGCTACTGTAAATTATGCACTACCACCCAGACATATTTGGTCTACTCTCCGATTGACAGTGCACGCTTTGTGCCACATTGAAAATACTTTTTAAATACATTAATTTGCTTGTGTACTATTACAGTAACTAACGTTAGCTAGCTACCTAAACAAATCATTATTGAAAGTTAGCTATTCGTCCTAATAACAGCTCACCCTTATTTTGTTTGGTTTCTCCTCTACCACACACATGCCGTTTCCCAATGACCAACAAACGAGGAACAAGCAGGTAGTTTGTTAACATTCATTTCCCGTAAAGCCTTTAGCGCACTCTTGCTGTGGGGGTGGACGTGCAGTTTGTAATGCCATGTAATATATAGCAATACGCTAGAGGGTGCCAGAAGTCCTTGGATGGCGCCATTCAATTTCTGAGGTGTATAGGAATAAACATAATATTTGTTATTCCTGCCTCCTGTAATTCTGCATGTGCTGTCATATTTATATAATTGGCTTTCTTTACCATATGACAGAGTTATATAAGCATAACGTTATGCTACTGTATGTTTACAGGCCCAGTGTAGTCCAAATTGTGATTCGCCACTGAAAGAGCTTTGGCTGGGTTAGGCCGTCATTGTAAATAAGAATTTGTTCTTAACTGACTTACCTAGTTAAATAAGGTTAAATAAAGGTTAAAATAAAAATATATAAAAAACTGAACAAAAATATAAACAACATGTAAAGTGTTGGTCCCATGTTTCATGAGCTGAAATAAAAATCCCAGAAATGTTCCATATGCACAAAAAGCTTATTTCTCTCAAAGTGTGTGCACAAATTTGTTTACATCCCTGTTAGCGAGAATTTATAATTTGCCAAGAGAATCCATCTACCTGACACGTGTGGCATATCAAAAAGCTGATTAAACAGCATGATCATTACACAGTTGCACCTTGTGCTGGGGACAATAAAAGGCCACTTTAAACTGTGCAGTTTTGTCACACGACACAATGCCAAATCTAAATTTTTAAGGGTGTGTGCAATTGGCATGCTGACTGCAGGAATGTTCACCGGAGCTGCTGCCAGAGAATTTAATGTTAATTTATCTTCCGTAAACTGCCTCCAACGTCATTTTACAGAATTTGGCAGTACGCCCAACCGGCTTCACAACCGCAGACCACGTGTAACCACACCAGCCCAGGACCTCCACATTCGACTTCTTCATCTGCGGAGTTGTCTGAGTGGGGTGGAGGTGTTGCTGATGAGTATTTCTGTCTGTAATAAAGCCCTTTTGTGGGGAAAAACTCATTCTGATTGGCTGGGCCTGGCTCCCCAGTGGGTGGTCCTGGCTGCCAAGTGGGTGGGCCTATGCCCTCCCAGGCCCACCCATGGCTGCACGACATAACCTGAAAGCCCGCTCAGCAAGGAAGAAGCCACTGCTCCAAAACCACCATAAAAAAAGCCAGACTACGGTTTGCAACTGCACATGGGGACAAAGATTGTACTTTTTGGAGAAATGTCCTCTGGTCTGATTAAACAAAAATAGAACTGTTTGGCTATAATGACCATCGTTATGTTTGGAGGAAAAAGGGGGAGCCTTGCAAGCCGAAGAACACCATCCCAACCGTGAAGCACGGGGGTGGCAGCATCATGTTGTGGGGGTGCTTTGCTGCAGGAGGGTCTGGTGCACTTCACAAAATAGATGGCATCATGAGGGAGGGAAATTATGTGGATATATTGAAGCAACATCTCAAGACATCAGTCAGGAAGTTAAAGCTTGGTCGCAAATGGGTCTTCCAAATGGACAATGACCCCCAAGCATACTTCCAAAGTTGTGGCAAAATGGCTTAAGGACAACAAAGTCAAGGTATTGGAGTGGCCATCACAAAGCCCTGACCTCAATCCCATCGAAAATGTGTGGACAAAACTGAAAAAGCGTGTGCGAGCAAGGAGGCCAACAAACCTGACTCAGTTACACCAGCTCTATCAGGAGGAATGGGCCAAAATTCCACCAACTTATTGTGGGAAGCTTGTAGAAGGCTATCCGAAACATTTGACCCAAGTTAAACAATTTAAAGGCAATGCTACCAAATACTAATTGAGTGTATGAATGTAAACTAAGGGACCCACTTGGAATGTGATGAAAGAAATAAAAGCTAAAATAAATCATTCTCTCTACTATTATTCTGACATTTCACATTCTTAAAATAAAGTGGTGATCCTAACTGACCTAAGACAGGGAATTTTTACTAGGATTAAATGTCAGGAATTGTGAAAAACTGAGTTTAAATGTATTTGGCTAAGGTGTATGTAAACTTCCGACTTAAACTGTATACAGATAAATAAATACAGAAAAAAGAAACAGAAGGCATTTTAACCCAGTCCGGTACAAAGAGAAGATTCATATGGGAAACAAGCCTATATACCGAGTTCCCAATTCCATGTCAGAATGATTCAAGAGTGTTTTACTGTTGATCATGGTTCTCATGGGGTACAATGTAGGGTTGACTGGTGGGAACCCGGTTTCTGAGATTTACCAGGATTTATCATCCAAAACCACTCTCTTTTCCCAGGATAAATTACTGCGAGCAACCGATATATTATAATAAGTTATTTATATGAACGGCATGGAGTGAAATGGAACTGTTAAATGATATGCAATGTCTAAATCTGGCTAATCTACAGCCTCTACACGATGGATCAACGCTCGGGTTAGGGACAGACCCATCTCAGTATGGTAACTTTTTTTCTTGTGACCTGTAGGCATACATTTGCTGCAGCGTGTTCTGTGCTACAGTAATATAAATACCAAATGCGCCTCTAATTTACCCATATCCATCTGGCTTCACCTTGTTTTTATTGCAGCAGCAGAGTATTAAAACAGCCTATCAATGTTGTTGCTTTAAATCAGTGCACTGGCGAGCACTCTCTCGCAGTCTTTCTCTCTCTCCATCAACTCCATTCAAATTGCATTCAAAATTGATAATCCTGTTCTAGATTGATATATAGCCCAATATATAGATGTCCTAGCCAGTGGCGATTTTAGCATGTAAATCTTTTTTTTTTGTTTATGCATGCCAGCAAAGCCACTCCACAACATAACACAACACAATACTAAACAATACATTACTAGCACTATTACGGTGACAAGCGATGCCCACAAACAGCACCATGGAGTGAATCCTTTCCACTGCTACACCTGGCTATCAGAAGAGCCTTGTCTGGCAGCGAAACGGTTAATTTGCTTTCTACCTTTAAAAAAAACATAGCTGATATGGCTGACTTGCTACTGACAATTGAGATGTACAAACTATGGCATAAGGGGATGGTTAGCAGATAAGAGGCGATCTGTAATTTTGTTTAAGACATTAAAGAGCGAGCTAGGATGGACGTAGTCAATATAACTATTTGTTTTATTTTTTAAATGTACAGCGACAGAATTCAGAACATGGGCCGTTCTTACAGTATTCTCCCTGGACACCAAGTCAGAACCGTAGGATAAATAAAGGGGGAATATAAGCAGACAATGAAAGCTCTTATAATATTAAATTATAAAATTCCTCTAAAACAGGCTATAGGCTACATGTGCACCACAAAGTTAGAATGAGGGGGAAAAGGACCAAATGATTAGGGTGAGGTACATGGGCTACTAACAGCTTACTACACAACATAGACTTAGTATTACTTTCTTAGCAACAGTATACATATCTCCCTGGCATAATACATAATTTATGCAGCAGTATACAATGCATTTTAGGACTCACCTTGTTGTGCTGTGCTCATTTGAACAGGAAGGTGGCGCGGCGGTCCTTCTTTTGGGCTCTGGATTTATGGTGCTTTCAAAACTACTGGGAACTCGGGAAAAAAAACAAGGTTGAATCATGACGTAAGTGATCTTCAGGTTGGAGCTCTAGAAAGAGGCCTGAGATCCCGACTTTCTTTTCCGAGTTGGATGACCGTTCAAAACGTTTATTTCCGAGTTCCCAGTTGTCTTGAACTCACTGAAGTCTAAGATTTCCCAGTTCCAAGTTGTTTTGAACGCGGCAGTAGTCATGCTGAATTGACAGCATGGCGAATGTATTCAACCTTTTCTGGCCCATTGTGTTGCATGTGATTCTTGTCAGGACCCGGTGTGAGAAACAGTCACTAATAGTCGGCAGAACCCAGAAGATGAGGCAGACTCAGCAGTACTAGAGACGGTGGTTTAATCAAGGTAAAAGATCTTCAGGCAAAAATATAAATCCACAACGTCAAAAGTAAAGCCCAGAGAAAAAATTGATATCCTCCAAAATACAAAGAAAATCCACAAAGTGGTAAGAACAGCAGGGAAAAAACAAACCTCAAAAGACTTATCAAAAATAAACAAGAACAAAACCAGAGAACCTCTGGAAAATCCAACAAGAGAAATATATGTTCACAGCATGGCTGGGGCTGGGTGCTAACATACAAACACAGCGCAAAGAACTGAGGAACACAAAGGGATTAAATACCTACAAGGAAATGACACACAGGTGCAAATAATAATTAGAACAAGGGAAAAACAAAAGGTTCAAAAAAGGCGCAATGGGGGCATCTAGTGACCAAAAACCTGAACAATCCTGGCCAAATCCTGACAATTCTTTATCCTTTTAAGCTTGGAAAATAGACCTTTAAACTCAGACTTGGACCATACACCCACTCCACTGAATAGCAGGCTAGTGATTGCTTTGCAGTTAGCCACTGAATCCTTCCAAACCACTCATTGTTGAATTTGCAACTTCCAACTTGTTGTGTAACATTTATGTCCAATCGCCGATGAGCAGCAATACGTTTTATCTATAATTTCCCTTCATTATTTCTCTTCATATGACAAGGATTGAAAAGGATTTGCCAGTAGATTGTCGACTTCATTCATGAAGGTGACTGTGTCTAGCTTGCTAGCTAAGATTTTGAAAGTATGATGTTGACATGATCAGTCCAATCAAAGCTACTGTAGATATAACGTGATTTGACGTAATTTTATCTGTGGTCAATGACTTTGAGCCTTCTTGGAAGGGCTCTTTTAATGTAGCTCTATGGCAGCACCCAAGGCTTGAGTTTTCGAGCTCTCCCCATAGATTTTGCGGTGACGTAGTGTCCCCATGAGTGACAGAACACTCAGGCAGTCACGGTGCAACTAGAGAACACTACTAACACCTACACTCCATATTTTCAGCTTGCTACCCCACCACCACAGAAAGCACTGAGCTAGGCTGAAACACCTGCATTTTGGAGCTGCTTTACTCAAGAAAGCAACCCCTGTTTGTATGCGGCTTTATTAACTCAAATTGTTATTTTTATTACATTGTTTGCAAAATGATATGTGACACGTATTAATGCCAAAATAACATGCAAAACAGGCAACAACAACAACAAAAATATGCATTTTTAATTTGTGTTATTTTTTTGCTAAATAGTTTCTGCCTCACATGCCCTGAATGATGGGTCGCCGCTGGTTCTAGTCTACCTCTTTCAGGTAATAAAGTCAATGCAGTATTAGCCTTATATTTAGCTAATCTATGATGGGTTATGCATAATAAGCTTCTAATTTATAGCCTATGTCTCTTACGCAGTAAGCAAACACCTGTGATCGTCTGGCCTCTCTTTAAAAAAACACTCCTTAGCTCTTTGTGTCCCATGCAGGAAATGCTTGATTAGAATAGCTTCCTGGACATGATTTTTTTCTTGCATTTCTTATACCAATAGACTATTCGAACAGGTATGCAAGCTCTTTTTTGCTGAATGTTAAATATAGCAGCTATTAAAACAGGTAGTTTGAAGGAAGAGCTAACGCGCAATGGCGCTAGGCTATAGCAGTTATTTATTCAGACCCACAACCATTCAATCTTCGTGAAGAGAAGTGAAAGCCTTTTGCATCTAATTCTAGTCCTAGGATTAAGATAAGGACAACGAAACTTATTCAATTTATCTTTTGAAAGTGAAGAAGGAATGAAGCAACAATAGAGAGAAAGAGGATGTAAGCTAATAACATTAGGGGAAATATTATGAAAGGTAGCCTATATATGCGTTAGCCTACAAATTATACAAATAGACCTTATTATATTGCAAAATTAAAATAAAATTTGCTAGCCTATACTTGTAACTTTGTAGGCCGCATGTGCTGTACAAGAATTGCATGTTCTCTTCTGCTTTATCATGGTTTGAATGATGTGTGTAATTCCAGCCCATATAATACATTATACGGGTGGGTCTAATCCTGAATGCTGATTGGTTAAAACTGCATTCCAAACGGTGTCTATTTAAGCATTAAGGCACGGGGGGGGGGGGGGGGGGGGTGTAGTATATGGCCAATATTCAATGGCTAAGGAATGTTCTTAGCACGACGCAATGCGAAGTGCCTGGATACAGCCCTTAGTCGTGGTATATTGGCCATATACCACAAACCCTGAGGTGCCTTGTTGCTATTATAAACTGGTTACCAACGTAATTAGAGCAGGAAAAATAAATGTTTTGTCATACCACGGCTGTCAGCCAATCAGTATTCAAGGCTCAACACACCCAGTTTATAATTCTCAAGTTACCACCGGCTAAATCAATGATGTTAAAATGCCTATTTACTCTGTTCAATCTGACTTTGCAATCAACTGTCTAATCAGCCCAGCCAGGCAATTTATGAACTTGATCTCCACTATAAAAAGCATCTAGACATTATCTCATATTTCTTTTAGACTAACATTTAGTTTTCAACAGGACAGATTTATATAAACCTTGCTGTCTGTCTCTCCGACATTGCAACATTGTTTCGCTATTCAAATTCAATCTCCAGCTGTCCAATAGTAATGAATGTGTTGGGAGTCGGGACAAGACAGAAAGGCAGGCAGTGTTTCTCAGCCAGTTGAAGTCATGAATCAGCTGGCATCATTTTTATGGATATATACAAAGAAATGTACATTGAAAAAAGGTGCAGCTGATTCAAACGAGTGCAGGTAGTTTGCAGTCTTTCCAGCTTCAGTTTGAAGTGATTGTGTTAGCTGTGTTGTTGGCTAGCTTCTCTGATCAACAGTGTCCTGACCAGTGAGCACATTTTCTATGCCAGGCGAAATCACGCCTCATTGTTATGGATGTGTCCAAATAAATGTCACAATGAAAACAGCTTCAACAAATGCAAATGCAGCTACTTTGCTGTTATTCTGGTGCACTTTTTGACGTGACTGGAAGTTAGCCGTAGTTGGCTAACTAGCAAGCAAGGGATAAGAACATTATAGATACAGTACAAAAAGACTGAAGACTGGGTCGGGTTTCTGGCAACCAAACCGATAAAAAGGGACTACAAGCAGGCCTGGGTAGCGACCCTATATTTGTGGCTGGATTATATCTTGTGGAAGGATTAAATAGTATGAATAAATTTATCAAAATAATGTTTTTAATTAAAATATGTAAACCATTATTTGAATATGTTGGTAATCTGTTGTATAAAAGTGATAATGCCCTTGAAATCGGTGTTTGGAGGATATATTGGCATGTTTTGCCAGCCCTCGACTTGGTCTCAGGCCTAACAACACCCATGCAAATATATCCTCCAAACACTGACTTCTTGGTCATTATCACTTAAGTATAATACAATACAGTACAGTAATACAGTTCACACTCAAAAAGATTAGCCTACTGGAGCTAGTTTCATTTATTTACCCAAGAGATGATATAGCTAGCTACTTCTATGGGCTTTTATGTTTTTCTTTCATGCATAATGTGCAGTAGCCTATATCATACAGTAGTCTATATGTATTGAATAACGGCAAAATCTTGGGCATTTTTGGGCTTCATTAAATATCATTAATGTAGGGCTTATAAAATGTATTTAATATATGGCTCATTAGGATCAGGTTTGAATTTTAATGCTGATCAAAGCTCTGATCAAATCCAGACATTTATTTGCTTTATAATGCTTTTGAATGACACTTCCTGTTTAGCGGGAAATACCTGGTTACCCGGGACAAAAGTCATTTATTCTCGGGATGGAACATTTGTAAAATACCGGGAAAATATTCAACCCTAGTACAATGACTGAAATGCACTTGGGATGGTCACCTAATCACATAATTATTGTTAGAAGAATATCTCTGGTAAATTGCAGCAACTTCTTGTGTATTGAAGGCCATCATGACCATGGACTCCTCCAATCAGCCCATCTCAACGCTGGAGAAGGAGAACTATCAAGGTGTTGTTTGGCATTGGACAATGAGACACAAAAGGGCCTTTTATACTTTATTCATGCCATCCATCTAAGTTTCAAGTTGTTATTGTCAGGTGCACAAGTACAGTGAAATAGCTTTAATTTTTAATGCCCCAACAGCCAGCTGACTCTGTGCACCTCTGTCAGCTGTCCTCTTCAGTTCCAATCCTTGCAGCTCAAGAGCGCGACTGCGGGAAGAAGTATCATCCTCCATCTCTTCCTTGATGAGCCCCTGCGCTCATACATATTTTAATATGGCACATAGAGCTATCTTTATTATTCAAATGGTTTTTCTTCCACCGCTCGGATGTTAAAGAAAAGATAATGCTTTGTCAAGGCGCCGGTCTCCCTGCTAATTTAAGTAACGTCTGGCTTGAGAGAGGCTCAATATTACTGTTCTGTACACATAATCAGCAGTGCACTATGTTTTTCATTATGATCGCTCTCGCTTCCTTATTCTCCCACTCGATCCACAGCACATAAAGAGGGTCTCATCTGTGTCTAGTTACTGATGTGATGAACAGTTATTGTGCTGGCTTACACTTTTCTTTAGTTTGCTTGTTGTTGTTATGTTCATCCCAGGGCACATACACTTAAAATCAGTAACTTTCTCCATACCTTATGGTTATGCCTAAGTCTACTGCTGAAATGTGACTGCTTTATTTGTATGCACACACTTAAAAAGCCAGCTTATTCATATTTTATCAGACACTCTTATCTAGAGCGATTTACAGGAGCAATTAGGGTTAAGTGCCTTGTTCAAGCCTAGATCAACTAATTGGCTCAGGGATTTGAACCAGAGACCTTTTGGTTACTAGCCAAACACTCTTTACAACTAGAATTCAGTTTATAGAGAGCATAAAGAGTTTCTTTCTTTTTACTTGACGTAGGCCAACTGTATTGGTGATCCAGAAAGACACCTAACCAATACATTTGTTTATTATTGTAACCTATGGTTATTTATTCAAGCCTTGAATGCTTGTTTTGTTATAGTGCAAATCATGGTCTTGTAGCATTTTTCCCTCAAATGTATTTGTTAAGGGATTCTGTTGAGACCTCATAGGGCAGCAGCGGTATCTGATATGACTGTGAATATCCCATAATCCTAAAACCCACAGGAAGCTACTGGGGGGAGAACGACTCATGATAATGTTTGGAACGGCATGAATGGATTCACTAATTCCGCTCCAGCCATTACCACGAGGCTGTCCTCCCCAATTAAGGTTCCGCCAACCTCCTATGCTATAGCTGCCCCTGGATTGGTCTCTCTGATAATGGCTTTTAGCAGGATTGTGATCCTCAAGACTAAATCAATAGGGAAATAGATATTGACCAACAGTAATGTCCCAAAGCCTATTTTCAGGCTCGTCTCAGCCCTAATTGTTTCTTTCAAGACGAACTGGAAACAAACAACCTCTACCAAAACAACCCAACTCCTATAGGTTAACAGTCGAAATGTTTTGGGGACTCTATGAAAACTGTCACTGTGTTGACATAATCTAGATCAGTTTCCTGATCCATTTGTTGATGCCCTGCAATCGTGGTGGTGCTTGGGTTACTGTGCCACTGACATAGCCTAAAACGTTCAGATGGGCAGCAGGTCTTGCTGAAGGTGCTGCACAAACAAAAAAAGTTCACAGTAGGGATCTGAACTAAGGATGTCGAAGAGAAGATGGGTGGAATTCAAGATCTGCCAGACCATAAGCTACACAGCTCCCATCAGTCGAAGACACAGACCCCCTTCTCCTGCTGCTGCCGGTGTGTAGGTGTCACTGTCTGTGTAGAAGCTTCAAAGGTTTGATGTTTCTTTTCTGTGAGCTTTCTTGACCTAAATCACATTTACAATGCTGATTATCAGGGTCTGCATGGTTTTCCAGCGCAATGGAGAATCCAGAGAATGTTCCTAAATGCTATAAGTGGTATAATTTGTGATGAGGTTGGGGTGGAAGCATTGACTGTAAATGTCAGATGGACATATTCTATGATTATGTGCAAATTGTGCTCTCGTTTTATATTAGTTTTAATACCAAAATTGCAGAAATAATCATATGGAGAGACCACTATAAATTCGTCATGATATTATTATTAGAGTACGAAAACTTTATTTTTTTAAACTCTAAACTCAGTTTGAACAATATTGTGAATGTTTTAGATCTGTTCTTAACGGGGCAGCGTGAAATGAATCACGATTAGCAATTGTGCAACACAGAGACCTTGTTTGCACCTCGACAGAAATTATTTTTTATTTACTCACGCATATGATTTCAAGCAATGTATATTTAATTTGTGTACAGTATGTTTCCCTCTGTAATTTGTTTTAATCAAATGACACGTTTTGACATTTCCTGCAGTACGTTCCTAAAGGGGCGTAGCAGCAGAAAACATCCACCTACGTGACGTCAACGCAATCGTGTTTACGTGGATAACATGGCGGCGGAGATGTGGTTGTAGCAAGGATCTTCTCCTAATGCAAGCCTGTCGCAGTGATATGAAACCATTACTAAACAAAGTGAATGTCAACAAACAGAAACTTTCCCCACAGTCTCTGGGCTAATTCGCTAACTCTTCGCATGAAGCCCTTTTCCTCTTCTCTCAGCCACAGTGACAACGGTAATGGAAGACGAAGAGAGGCAAAAGAAGCTCGAGGCCGGCAAGGCAAAGGTATGATAGCCTAGTTACTAGCTATCTAGCAGAGGTCAATTATTTATCTGCGTTTCTGTTAGTCTGGCTTGGGAACCACATTCATTGCTGCACGTGCTCAGTTATACATGGGCTTATATCGTTTTATTTAGTAATTCGTTGTTTCGGGAGTCCCTTCCGTGTTCCCGTCCCTGTCAGCTGTCACTACTAGAAAACATGCGCCCCCATGGCATGGATGACAGCCCGGGGGGTTAGGTGTCTGTGTTAGCCAGCTAGCAAGACTTCCTTTGTCATGTGAAGTTCCATTGGTATCTCATAGAAACGTGCTGTTTCCTCCTAAAATGTAATTACCAGTTTTGAAGAGAAGTATTAATTTGAACTTCGATAGTTAGCGAACTAATTCATCCTTTCCTGTCAACGTCATGCTTTATTAACACCACGTGATTAAAATATTGAGATTCTTGTGTGACAGGTTCAGGACATGCCCCTAGTTAGCTTGAGCAAACTCACATGTTCCATACGTGACTGATTCTTTGTTTCCTTTTTTTAATGTATGCTAACGTTACAATGTAACAACCAGTGCTATAAATGAGGTCATAACAACCCTGCTGAATGATGTAAAAAAAGAAAAGGTGCCAACTGCTTATCTCATGCAGAAGGGAGGTCACACAAGCTCTGCTCTCCATGAAATCAATCAATCAAGCTTTGCAATGCAACATATGCTCACCTCACATAATATTTCAATGTGTGTATTATTTTAATCAGAATTTTCAATAGAATTTCGAAATATCCAGTGAACAGGCACAGTAGCCTACTTTATGATGATACGATAACCCACCCTCATAGTCAACTGAGAAGGATGACAATAGTGTAAAAATAGAATAGTCACTTCCCTGCTAGAGTCCCAAAAATATATAAGGGTGCATGGAGGCAGATGGAAGGAAAGTACACTGGACTGGCCTCAGGTTAGCCTCTACAAATCCGAGAGTGCAGGTTAGCCTCTACAAATCCGAGAGTGGAAGACTCCTCCCTCGTCTCTTACATGTAGGCTCACTTTTTGTAAACAGTCACGTCACAAGTCAGACTGTTGAATAAACTTAATTTGAACGTACTTCACCTGTTGTCTGCTGATTTTTGTCCATATGTTGGAGGTAGTCTGAGACAATATCCACAGAGTAGTGTTATTAACACGACTTTCTGTACGCTGGTCTGTATGTCGGTTTGTATTTTCAATGCTGACGTAATTCGCACGCGATTTGGATATGTCACCAATGGCAGAGTTTAACTGAAGCACAGACCAAAATTTGTCCCACGCAATGGGCTAGCAAATTTCACAAGCACTTCCAGCTGATAGCGAGGGAATGTGCTTTGGTCAACAATATTCGTCTATTTGTTTACATATTGTGCATCACGTGAAATGCATCGGGAGATGGAAAATACAAGCAACAGAACCTACCCACGCTGCAAAAAAGTTGAGTAAACAACACTTTCCTGTGGTTACCCTATCTCTACTTCCTACTGCCAAAAGGACCAACAGCATGGACAATTGGTAATGTGCATTTAAAAATGATTGTATTCAACATTCTGGCTTGTAGAGACTATTGCGTCATTTTTACAGCGACTTCTTTCAGACTGTTATCCATGGAGTAAGCATGGTAACAGTCGAATGTTTAGACAAACTGAAAGTCCTTTCAGAATTTGAGGTTACCGACCTTTGCAGTGTCATTCCCTTACCTTAGTCCCTTAATGAGCTTATGCCCTAATGCACAATACCTTGACTTGGCACCTCTCCACCATGCCACTAGAGGTTTATTTTGAGTCATGAATCTATCTATTTTGAGCCAGTAGTATTTATTCAGTATTTGAAGGCTAGATCTATTGAAAGGGAAAACACTTTTTGTGTCACCACACCTGAAACTATTTTGGAACGTGCAAATTAAAACTAGACTGTCTCAATAATCAACTAGCAAGGCTATATTTAAATGCTTAGTAACGATAGCAGTAAGGCACCAGTACATATTAGTGCTGAGGCGCCACTACAGCCGGGGGTTCGATCCCAGGCTGTCACAGCCGACCATGACTGGGAGCCCCATAGGGGGGCGCACAATTGGGCCAGCGCCGTCCGGATTAAGGGAGTGTTTGGCCAGAGGGGGGCTTTCCTTGGCTCATCATGCTCTAGCGACTCCTTGTGAACGATGTTTCCCCCGACTCATTGGTGCGGCTGACTTACGTGTTAAGCGAGCAGTCTCTTAAGAAGTAGGCGGCCAGGCATTTGGAGGACGCATGTCTCGACCTTTGCCTCTCCCAAGCCCATTGAAGTTGCAGCGATGAGACAAGGTTGTAACTAGCAATGGGAGAAAATAAGTTAACTACTTAATAAAATAAGAAATGCTTCAGAGTGGTTGCAAAAGTATAGGTCTAGGCCATCTAGGAGTCAAAGAAATGTACTGACTCCATGGGAGATTCTCAAAGTCTGTCCTCTCCTCGACTCCTTTGTCCTCCTCTGATTGTGGGTACTTAGCAGGCCCCACAATCAGATTGAATGATTTTCTATGGAAAGGGGGGCATTGCTACTAACGTTAGCGCTATCTGTTCCCATAGACTTCCAGTCATTGAGTAATTGAGACTGTCTATTTAAAAGCGTGTCTCGGCAGAAATATGTATTTGTTTACATAAAAAAAAAAAAATCTAAATTAATATAGGGAAAGCACTAAACTCCAAGAACTTGAATTCCATCAAGTCAAATTTTATGGTAATCAACCTAAGTGGAGGCTCAAATATCTTCCATATTCTTGTGTGCGTGATCTTCAATCAAGCAGGACGTTTTCCTTTTGCGTGCCATCATTTAATCTGTGAATGCACACACAACTTTGCATCTGGAAATTGCGACATGGAAACAAGCGTCACCACTCAACACTTAATTGCTATGATACATATAGTACTAGGCTTATAAGACTTTCAAAGACACTGGAAACGGCTGGTCTTTAATGGAATTTCTAAACTCAGCCCCAAAAAAAGTCCTCTCACTGTCAACTGCGTTTATTTTCAGCAAACTTAACGTGTAAATATTTGTATGAACATAAGATTCAACAACCGAGACATAAATTGAACAAGTTCCACAGACATGTGACTAATAGAAATGGAGTAATGTGTCCCTGAGCAAAGGGGGGGGTCAAAATCAAAAGTAAAAGTTAGTATCTGGAGTGGTCACCAGCTGCATTACGTACTGCAGTGCATCTCCTCCTCATGGACTGCACCAGATTTGCCAGTTCTTACTGTGAAATGTTACCCCAGTCTTCCACCAAGGCACCTGCAAGTTCCTGGACATTTCTGAGGGGAATGGCCCTAGCCCTAACCCTCCGATCCAACTGGTCCCAGACGTGCGCAATGGGATTGAGATCCGGGCTCTTCGCTGACCATGGCAGAACACTGACATTCCTGTCTTGCAGGAAATCATGCACAGAATGAGCAATATGGCTGGTGGCATTGTCATGCTGAAGGGTCATGTCAGGATGAGCCTGCAGGAAGGGTACCACATGAGGGAGGAGGATATCTTCCCTGTAATGCACAGCGTTGAGATTGCCTGCAATGACAGCAAGCTCAGTCCGATGATGCTGTGACACACCGCCCCAGACCATGACAGACCCTCCACCTCCAAATCGATCCCGCTCTAGAGTACAGGCCTCGGTGTATTGCTAATTCCTTTGACGATAAACGCGAATCCGACCATCACCCCTGGTGAGACAATACTTCGACTCGTCAGTGAAGAGCACTTTTTGCCAGTCCTGTCTGGTCCAGCGACGGTGGGTTTGTGCCCATAGGCGACGTTGTTGCCGGTGATGTCTGGTGAGAAACTGCCTTACAACAGGCCTACAAGCCCTCAGTCCAGCCTCTCTCAGCCTATTGCGGACAGTCTGAGCACTGATGGAGGGATTGTGTGTTCCTGGTGTAACTCGAGCAGTTGTTGTTGCCATCCTGTACCTGTCCCGCAGGTGTTGTTACATGTGGTCTGCCACTGCAAGGACCATCAGCTGTCCGCCCTGTCTCCGTGTAGCGCCGTCTTAGGTGTCTCACAGTACGGCCAAAGAAATGTACTGACTCCATGGGAGATTCTCAAAGTCTGTCCTCTCCTCGACTCCTTTGTCCTCCTCTGATTGTGGGTACTTAGCAGGCCCCACAATCAGATTGAATGATTTTCTATGGAAAGGGGGGCATTGCTACTAACGTTAGCGCTATCTGTTCCCATAGACTTCCAGTCATTGAGTAATTGAGACTGTCTATTTAAAAGCGTGTCTCGGCAGAAATATGTATTTGTTTACATAAAAAAAAAAAAATCTAAATTAATATAGGGAAAGCACTAAACTCCAAGAACTTGAATTCCATCAAGTCAAATTTTATGGTAATCAACCTAAGTGGAGGCTCAAATATCTTCCATATTCTTGTGTGCGTGATCTTCAATCAAGCAGGACGTTTTCCTTTTGCGTGCCATCATTTAATCTGTGAATGCACACACAACTTTGCATCTGGAAATTGCGACATGGAAACAAGCGTCACCACTCAACACTTAATTGCTATGATACATATAGTACTAGGCTTATAAGACTTTCAAAGACACTTGCCAACTAGCCTATATGAGACATTAGTAGACCCAGACCTAGCCTTTAGGTAATCGATGACAGAGGTACCCAGCATAACCTGCTTGATTAAGGATAATCCCCTGTCAGGACACAGGCCATGGCTTGACCTCACTCATCTAACTATAGGCTATACTATAGAACAAAACATCTTAAGTGTTATATGAAACATAGCTTATCTTAAACTTTGATAATTTTTTATCTTTCATAGAGCTCTCCCCCAGCTACGATTCTCTGCTATATTAACGTTAAAAAGGACTGCAAGGTTGATTTGGAATTTGATGGACCAGGGGTAAGAAAGACTGAAAAGGGTTTTGTATCAGCAATATTGAAATCGGTTAAATCAGTTAATCTGCACATGGCCACAAGTTGGATGATTCCTCAACAACAACAACAACAACAACAAAATTATTTTCACAAAATATAATCCATAGGAGGGTCCTTTTGGTGGAAGGATTTTTGACACATATTTTTATCTTAATAAATAGTTGAAGTTGGAATATTTGCAACATTCTGGCTTTACGCAGGCCTCCTTTAAGACTATAATGTTTCTTCTGTAGGTGCTACAAAGCAATAATTGGTGTGATATGAAGCTTTATCGCTTGCTCTGTATTATGAGTAGTATTTTGATTTGACATTTTATACAATGAAATGGCGAACGTGCATAAAGATGGCAGAGTACAGATAATTACATTGTTTTAGCAGTATCCACATTTTTTAAATGACATGGTTCAATGCACCAATAAATAAGCACAATCTGCTTTCTCGGTTTTTCAAATTGCTTTCATCTTAAGATAGCTAGGTGGGACCACCACATGTCACATTTACTCTGTTGGTAGCCTAATGCTTACAAATTTGTTTGAATAACTTTGTTCATTAAACAGACAATACACACCTACCCGATCAGTAAACACACATATACTTTTTAGTAAGAATATAACTGAATAAAATACAAATAATATTGTTCCCACACAACTTGTGTCACGGGAAAGTGTGGAACCTCTGTCATAAATTAAATAAAGTCATATTTTGAAACAGAGCCCAAGCACATACACATGCGTACACACAGACACTCTAACACACACATTATTCTTTAGTTGTATTGTTTGTATTTTTGTTTTGTATTGTTTGTACAGTATATTGTTGTATTTTAAAATTGTGACTGTCCTTGTGTATCAGTGTTTTTCTTACTTGTTTTGTGTTTTTTATGAACCCCAGGAAAAGTATTTACTGCTTCTGCAAAAGCTAATGGGGGATCCAAATATACAAATCCAAGCTCATGCTTTTTTGATCCACGTTTCGTCTTTCCTACCCTCTCTACTTTGTTAGGGAGCAGCCGTAGTGTGTTCAGCATGATACCGATAGAAAATAATACAAATCCTATTTTCACAAGCATGTGACTCTCGTGTTCATATATCACAACCTCTGCAGACTTTTGGATTTGCCTATACGCGATCGGGCAAAATAATAGGCCTACACTTGATTTATGCTACATTATTGCATGCTAAATGTTTCTGATCAGTGATAAATGAGCAAACAATAGATTAGCTTATACCACCTCCACTTATTTGCCCAGTCAGAAACCAATTAACCAAATAGCCTATAGAGACAGATTCAGTGAAACAAAATCACATTGATTATCAGACACATGCTTTTGGTCGGGAGTAGCCCTAGGCTACCAAGCAACTGCGATTGAAGAGTAAAATAATCCACTTGTTAAACTACATAACATGCTGGCACAATTTTCTAATACATGAGCCAACTAGACAAGATGATCATGAGCAGCACTCCCCTGAACTTAGCTAACGGTTCCCCAACCTAATTGTAGCCTAACCAATATCCAAACGGAGATTCAGTGAAAACTAAAATCTGACATTATTGATTTATCAAGACGAATCCCCACCCTTGTCTCAAAGCAGTGCGTTGGCACTGTCCCAATCAAAACAGTGCTGAAATGATCAAGTTGACCACTTGCGGGGTAGGCTATTGCTTCAAATTTATTACAAGGATTGGATGACTCTGGGAGATTCAGTAAGCAACAATTTGATACATGCCTTCAATTGCGTTAGCCTACTTTATTCATCATCATTCAGTGATATTTATTCCCTCAGTAATTCTTTATTGATTCATCCAGTTGTGGTTAAGAAAACAGTGCATGCTTAGTAGGGGCTATGCGAAGAGAGAAACTTTGCAAGGCATGTCACTTTGTCTAACTGCCAGGATGGTAACATGGCGCTGCCTAGCAACCATCAAGAGTTAAAGAGCGTAGTGCCTACCAATGCCGCCTCAGCATTGCGGCTACGTTTCATACTAACCCGTAGGCAGAACTTTACCGAAATTATTATCAGGTTGTTTGGCGGAAATGACAGTTTTGGCTTTGATACTTGCCTAACCTTTCAGATATGAAGAAAAGGTGAACAATTTTAACATTATGGTAATGTTGGCTGAAAAACGTCTTGATATGAAAGGCATAAGGGTCATAAGGTGGCTTTGAATTTGCCATAACCCACTACCCTTTCAGATATTTGAAAAAGCTGGTATAAAAAAGCAGGCATGGTAAATTAGTGCGATTTTGGACTGTGTATGAAAAGGATAATACAGTGATTTCCTTACCAATGCTATCCCTCACAGTTATGTTGCCTCACCTGAAGGAATTTGACCTCCATTGACTTCAATAGAAATGTTTTGATGTTGGCTCCATGGGGGCTGTTACAGGTTCCTCTGCACCCCGCCATCAACATTTTGTTTTTGGGGAAAACATTGCCAATGCCTTACTTTTCCCATTCACCCAGGTGGCTTTATCAAACCTCATGGGTTTTACTGAGCATATAGCCTAGCGTTTTAGTGAATTCCATTCCATCGTTCTGCACCTTCAACAATAACAGCCAGGTCGATATGCATTTGATTTAAAGTGTGTACTTTTCACAAAGGAAACAACATGAATATCCTATAGTCAAGTCAACCCCTGTGCTCCATGGTATTGTAATTGTGCCTCAACAGCTTCTCCTTTCACCATTTTCTTGCACGTCCTAATATTATGCAAAATATTTAAAGGACTGGAGCCATCATGTAGTAAGTTTGTGGCTGAGGAGAATCACAAAACCCACCATTTCATATGTTCTCTGGAGCACAGAGGCCCAAAAGGCTCTCGCTTAAAAATAATACAGAAGAGCCTCTCCACAGTCTGCAATGGAGAACTGTTGGAAACATGAAAGCTGTCTCATTTATTTTATTTCAATTCCAATACTGGCCTTTTTAGATCATTGACATGTTTTATTTTTCGCCCCTATTAGATTTTGCTGCCTGTAGCCTATGCTTTTTTTTGATGGTGTCGGAATCAATATGTGTCATGACTGTGTTGACATATGCCAACTTTTGATTGTCGCAGCAGCAGTCAAGATGGCTGTCGGGCATTGTGCCAGCAACAGCAAGTGGCTTACCTCGTCACTGGAACGACACTAATAGTGCTTTAGAGCTCTGACACAGCTCATTTGACTGTTCACGGAAATGGAGTTTAGGGCTAGTTGATTTTATTCATCAGGGATTTTTCTGCCGTTGAAATCCTTGGGCAGGCCGCCTAAGCGTTTTTTTTTTGTTGCATGGCCTAAGTCCAAACAGTGAAAAAAATAATATATACACTACCGTTCAAAAGTTTGGGGTCACTTAAAAATGTTCTTGTTTTTCAAAGAGAAGCAACATTTTTTGTCCATTAAAATAACATCAAATTGATCAGAAATACAGTGTAGACATTGTTAATGTCGGAAATGACTATTGGAGCTGGAAACGGCTGGTCTTTAATGGAATTTCTAAACTCAGCCCCAAAAAAAGTCCTCTCACTGTCAACTGCGTTTATTTTCAGCAAACTTAACGTGTAAATATTTGTATGAACATAAGATTCAACAACCGAGACATAAATTGAACAAGTTCCACAGACATGTGACTAATAGAAATGGAGTAATGTGTCCCTGAGCAAAGGGGGGGGTCAAAATCAAAAGTAAAAGTTAGTATCTGGAGTGGTCACCAGCTGCATTACGTACTGCAGTGCATCTCCTCCTCATGGACTGCACCAGATTTGCCAGTTCTTACTGTGAAATGTTACCCCAGTCTTCCACCAAGGCACCTGCAAGTTCCTGGACATTTCTGAGGGGAATGGCCCTAGCCCTAACCCTCCGATCCAACTGGTCCCAGACGTGCGCAATGGGATTGAGATCCGGGCTCTTCGCTGACCATGGCAGAACACTGACATTCCTGTCTTGCAGGAAATCATGCACAGAATGAGCAATATGGCTGGTGGCATTGTCATGCTGAAGGGTCATGTCAGGATGAGCCTGCAGGAAGGGTACCACATGAGGGAGGAGGATATCTTCCCTGTAATGCACAGCGTTGAGATTGCCTGCAATGACAGCAAGCTCAGTCCGATGATGCTGTGACACACCGCCCCAGACCATGACAGACCCTCCACCTCCAAATCGATCCCGCTCTAGAGTACAGGCCTCGGTGTATTGCTAATTCCTTTGACGATAAACGCGAATCCGACCATCACCCCTGGTGAGACAATACTTCGACTCGTCAGTGAAGAGCACTTTTTGCCAGTCCTGTCTGGTCCAGCGACGGTGGGTTTGTGCCCATAGGCGACGTTGTTGCCGGTGATGTCTGGTGAGAAACTGCCTTACAACAGGCCTACAAGCCCTCAGTCCAGCCTCTCTCAGCCTATTGCGGACAGTCTGAGCACTGATGGAGGGATTGTGTGTTCCTGGTGTAACTCGAGCAGTTGTTGTTGCCATCCTGTACCTGTCCCGCAGGTGTTGTTACATGTGGTCTGCCACTGCAAGGACCATCAGCTGTCCGCCCTGTCTCCGTGTAGCGCCGTCTTAGGTGTCTCACAGTACGGCCATAGAAATGTATTCCCCTGGCCACATCTGCAGTCCTCATGTCTCCTTGCAGCATGCCTAAGGCACGTTCACGCAGATGAGCAGGAACCCTGGGTATCTTTCTTTTGGTGTTTTTCAGTAGAAAAACAGTAGTCAGTAGAAAGGCTAGTTTAGTGTCCTAAGTTTTCATAACTGTGACCTTAATTATCTACCGTCTGTAAGCTGTTAGTGTCTGAAAGACCGTTCCACAGGTGCATGTTCATTAATTGTTTATGGTTCATTGAACAAGCATGGGAAACAGTGCTTAAACCCTTTACAATGAAGATCTGTGAAGTTATTTGGATTTTTACGAATTATCTTTGAAAGACAGGGTCCTGAAAAAGGGATGTTTCTTTTATGCTGAGTTTACATAGGGGTTCAGAGGCCCATTATCAGCAACCATCACTCCTGTGTTCCAATGGCACCTTGTGTTAGCTTATCCAAGTTTATCGATTGCAGGCTCAAATTGTCCAGAAACAAAGACTTTCTTCTGAAACTCGTCAGTCTATTCTTGTTCTGAGAAATGAAGACAATTCAATGCGATAAACTGCCAAGAAACTGAAGATCTCGTACAATGCTGTGTACTACTCCCTCCACAGTACAGCATAATTGCAAAAAGGTTTTCTAATGATCATTTAGCCTTTTTAAAACGATCAACTTGGATTAGCTAACACAACGTGCCATTGGAACACAGGAGTGATGGTTGCTGATAATGGGCCTATGTAGAGATTCCATAAAAAAATCAGCTCCAATCGTTTCCAGCTCCAATAGTCATTTACAACATTAACAATGTCTACACTGTATTTCTGATCAATTTTATGTAATTTTAAAGGACAAAATTTGCTTTTCTTTAAAAAACTGGGACATTTTTAAGTTGCCCCAAACTTTTGAACGGTAGTGTATATATTTTCCGGGATGGAAAAATGCTTTTAAATGACTACAACCATATATAAAGTACATAGAAAATACCTAATATATATTTTTTAAAGCTGCAATATGTCACTTTTTGGATGACCTGATCAAATTCAGATAGAAATGAGAGTTATAGATCTGACACTCATTGAATGCAAGTGTAAGTGGTAGATCTGTTCTATGTGCGTTAATTCTATGCCTCCCGTTCTTAAGTTTTGTTTTTGCATCTTACTTTTGAGTTTTGTACACCTGTTTCAATCAGCTGAAAATACAATATTTTTAGTAATTGAAAATATATTTCACAATTGTTTAGATGGTACTATGATTCTCTACACTATACATTGATTGTTTTGTCACAAACTGAAATTAGTTCCAACTATTAGAATTTCAGCATTATCAATAGGCAGCGCGATTTCAGCATATTGCACTTTTAATAATATTATCTTTGAGAATTTACAATCACCAAAATAAAAGCTAGACAGGGAGAACCCCCCCCCCCCCCCCACAATTTTTTTCCAATGTATGGATTTTGTTTGAGCAAATGAACACAGCATTAGCCATGGCAAAATGCATAGAATTGCATTAAATTTGCTTTCAAACTGCAACATTTTCTCTTAGCTCCATGGAGAAATTTGTAGAATTGCAGGAAGTTTGCTCAAAAATGTCTCTACTCCGCCAAGATAGGGGCCTCTAAACACCCACCACCTAAGCTCCTTTCTACAAGATCCTTAAAGTAATAGACCTATCTTTACTTTGTGGGTGTATGGCATTTTTCTTCTGCTCTTGAGGTGGCACTTTGAATCAATCCTGCAATTCCTATAGTAAAACTGTCTGCTACTTCCGACTCGCAAGCAATTACAAGTTTGAATCAAGTTATAATACCCCGAATGGTGGTCACACTCTGTTTAGTCCATATTGAGCGTACTTTCGGAGCCTTTGGGTAATTAATCAGTCTTGACTCAGCTTTAGACCGAAATGGAGTCATTAGCAATCTTGTGTAATGGTCTAGTTTCCAGAGCCAAGTGCCCTTAGTTCAACCACAGCCAACTGAACACATTCATGACCATTTGGAGGTACAAAACTTTTAGGCTACCTAAACATTTTCCATTTGTACACCCAGCTGTGGTTAGTGTATTGTTCAGCCTTTTGCCTTTGAGCATCTAATGCTATAGCCTAAGTCATTCTAGTGTTCATCTTGGCAATGAAGATGGGTGTTACAAATGTGATAAGGGTCCCATGTATTTAGGCCTATAACTACACTACCGCCTAATTTAATCTGCTGTTGATTGTTATTCATGGTCTTTCAATCAGTGCTTGTTACGACAACAAAAAATCACAGTAGCCTAGTGGGCACAGAAAACAAGCTATCTATAGTGTGATCTGTCTAAGTCAGGGGTGTCAAACATACGGCCCGCGGGCCGGAACCGGCCCCCAAGGAGGTTCGATCAGGCCCGCAGGATAATTTGAAAGTGGAAAAAATGCATAAAAGACATGGAATTAATATTTTTAATTCGCTGCAATTCATGGATTATCCGCTAAGGGGCGCACTCTTTCCATCAGAGTAGAAGACAAGCCGCATCACAGAGACAGACTGAAAACAGCAGACGGTATCAATGCGCCATCTGCTGCTTGTTACGACGTTGTTAATACCTTGGTCTCTACCTCTCCGCTACACCCTCATTAGCCAAAATGTCGTTATCCAAACGGAGAAAAGTAGATAAGGAGTGTAGAATTTTCAAAGAAAAATGGACCACGTCCTATTTATTTACAGAGATGCACGGAAAACCTTCGTGCTTGGTGTGTTTGCAACAAGTTTCGGTATTGAAGGAATATAATATTCGACGCCACTACGAGACTCATCACAGCGAAAAATATGACGGCTTGCAAGGACAACTGAGAAGAGATAAGATTAACGAATTGCTGGCGGGTCTGAGGAAACAGCAGTCAACTTTCATCCAGAGCCGAGAAGTCAGTGAAGCAGCGGTAAAAGCCAGCTACCTAATTGCTAGCGAAATAGCATTAGCATCGAAGCCGTATTCCGACGGTGACTTTGTTAAACGATGCATGATGAAGGCGGCTGAACTTGTGCAAACGAGAGTGTCCAATCAGGCCCGCGTGTGGTTTGAGTAAAAAATAAAATGAACTCAGTATACTTTAAAATGACTCAAATCAAATTGAAACAAACAATTTGTAGATTGTGCCCAGCTCGCTAATAATCACCAGAATGAAAGCTAGACATAGAAAATTCCCAGAACGATGGATAGAGAACAATTCAGTTTCCAATTTTGATGTAGACTCTACATGTAGAGGAAATGCAACAAATTTTCAATGCGGCCCTCCGGACCTCACTGAAGACCGAATGCGGCCCCCAGGGCAAGATGAGTTTGACACCCCTGGTCTAAGTGAACAATCGTCACTCACATACAGCAAACATTACTCAATGTGCCATAATTGATCAAATAGAAAGCCCCAAAAAAACACTGAACCTAGTATGGTATGGTGTTCGATGTTAATTGTGTTTATCTATTGTTGGTATCAGTGGGGGATAAGCAGTGACACTGAGTAACAGATAATCGCTCTCTTGTAACGGTGCCAGCGGCTGAATTAGCTAACCTAGAACTTTTGTGAAACAACTCAATGATGGAATGCTTGATGCAGAAATCTCTAGAATTATTATCCAACAAGCCAGTGTTTTGATTTGAAGTGCTTAGAGTAGCATAGGAATAAGCAGTGACGACTTAATTAGGCTACCTGTCTGTCCTAGATAAAGAATATTTGCAAAACGTTGTCAGAGTTACTCCATCTTTGAGACTGCAGATGGCATTATACACCTACACAGGCCTCAGTCCCATGTGCTTGTCCAACTCAATGGTCCTTTGCCAAATAGTGCAACACAGAATCATCTGCAATTGAACTCTGTGAAAGATTAGCCAAGGATTCCAATTTACTTTTGGGAGAAAATGAATTGAATTTGCTTCTGCTGTGCAAATCCCCAAAGATCTGGACCAGACCATCTACAAACTATTGGCCTACATGTATTAACAAACTATAGTTTTGGCAAGTCTGTTAGGACATCTACTTTGTGCATGACACAAGTAATTTTTCCAACAATCGTTTACAGCCAGATTATTTCACTTATAATTCACTATCACAATTCCAGTGGGTCAGAAGTTTACATTCACTAAATTGACTGTGCCTTTAAACAGCTTGGAAAATTCCAGAAAATGATGTCATGGCTTTAAATGCTTCTGATAGGCTAATTGACATAATTTGAGTCAATGAAAAGAAATCAGCCAAGACCTTAGAAAAAAAATTGTAGACCTCCACAAGTCTGGTTCATCCTAGGGAGCAATTTACAAACGTCTGAAGGTACCACGTTCATCTGTACAAACAATGGCACGCAAGTATAAACTCCATGGGACCACGCAGCCGTCATACCGTTCAGGAAGGAGACGCGTTCTGTCTCCTAGAGATGAACGTACTTTGTGCGAAAAGTGCAAATCAATCCAAGAACAACAGCAAAGGACCTTGTGAAGATGCTTGAGGAAACGGGTACAAAAATATCTATATCCACAGTAAAACGAGTCCTATATCGACATAATCTGAAAGACCGCTCAGCAAGGAAGAAGCCACTGCTCCAAAACCGTCATTAAAAAAAGCGAGACTACGGTTTGCAACTGCACATGGGGACAAAGATCGTACTTTTTGGAGAAATGTCCTCTTGTCTGATGAAACAAAAATAGAACTGTTTGGCCATAATGACCATCATTATGTTTGGAGGAAAAAGAGGGAGGCTTGCAAGCCGAAGAACACCAATCCAACCGTGAAGAACGGGGTGGCAGCATCATTTTGTGGGGGTGCTTTGCTGCAGGAGGGACTGGTGCACTTCACAAAATAGATGGCATCATGAGGGAGGGAAATTATGTAGATATATTGAACCAGCATCTCAATACATCAGTCAGGAAGTTAAAGCTTGGTCGCAAATGGGTCTTCCAAATGGACATTGACCCCAAGCATACTTCCAAAGTTGTGGCAAAATGGCTTAAGGACAACAAAGTCAAGGTATTAGTGGCCATCACAAAGCCCTGTCCTCAATTCTATAGAACATTTGTGGGCAGAACTGAAAAAGCTTGTGCGAGCAAGTAGGCCTACAAACCTGTTACACCAGCTCTGTCAGGAGGAATGGGCCAAAATTCACCCAACATATTGTGGGAAGCTTGTGGAAGGCTACCCAAAACGTTTGACCCAAGTGAAACAATTTAAAGGCAATGCTACCAAATACTAATTGAGTGTATGTATGTAAACTTCTGACCCACTGGGAATGTGATGAAATAAATAAAATAACCTCTCTACTATTATTCTGACATTTCACATTCTTAAAATTAAGTGGTGATTCTAACTGACCTAAGACAGGGAATTCTTACTTGGATTTAATGTCAGGAATTGTGAAACTGAGTTTAAATGTATTTGGCTAAGGTGTATGTAAACTTCTGACTTCAACTGTACTTGCATAGCGGAGTCTTTTGTTTGGACGTGTAGTGAGCTAGCTAAACAATGAACCATAATCCCAACTCAATATGTTAATACCCTGCATGAATCTGCAGGTAGTTAACCAACCAGGTTCAATGTTAGCTAGCTAACATTAGGCTATAACTAGCAATGCAAATGGCTCTGAGATACGAGTAATTTTACTACACAGATCATACATGTAACGTTAGCTAGCTAGCTAACAGTGCACTTTCACTTGCAATGAAAGCAATGTTCTGACAAAATAAGAAACGTGTAATATCTGAAAATGTAGCTAGCTAGACTCTTACCTTATACATGGATGAGCACTTCTCTCTGTCGCGGATGCCATAGTTGTCCTTAGTTTGAAGATCAAACGGCAGAATTTTATCCATCTTCTTAGCTATCATACTTTAATTCCACTGATTTCAAAACTCAGTCCTCCAGAAAGTGGAGAGCAACATTTTTGCAATTCTGCTATGTGATATCTTTCAAAAAAGCTGTGTTAGAAAGGATTACCTACACATACTGACCAGCTCATATTATAGAGCGAAGCGTGCTACATGGCAGACCAATCCAAACTCATCTCTCGGTGTCCAGCCCATCCATTATCTAAGTCAATCATGGCTTGCGGGAAGGTTGGTGACTTTTTCTGTGGCTAAACCAACTAAGCTCTTAATTTAACTATTGTATTCCTACTTAAAGATAGCATATACGTGTGTTTTTAAGGCACAGGAAAGTTCCATAAGGCATTTCTACCAAGAAACACATTTTGATAATGGGGGGTTTACTACTAAGCTATATGGAATTGTTTTAGGAAGGTCATACCAAGGATAATTTTTCTATTTTACTTGGAGTTTTATTACCCCTTGAAGTATAAAAAAATATCTAAAAAGCTGGTTATCCAATGCCTTGCAAAGAAGGGCACCTATTGGTAGATGGGTACATTTTTTTAAACAAAAACTGGTTAAACTTTGGATGGTGTATCAATACACCTAGTCGCTACAAAGATACAGATGTCCTTCCTAACTCAGTTGCTAGAGAGGAAGGAAATTGCTCAAGGATTTCACCATGAGGTCAATGGTGACTTTAAAACAGTTGGAGTTTAATGGCTATGATAGGAGAAAACTGAGGATGGATGAACAACGTTGTAGTTACACGACAATACTAACCTAATTGACTGAGTGAACTGAAGGAAGCCAGGCCTCCCGAGTGTGCAGTGGTCTAAGGCACTGCATCGCAGTGTTGCGGCGTCACTACAGCCTGGGGTTCGATCCGGCCGTGACCGGAGGTACCATAGGGCGGCGCACAGTTGGCCCAGTTAGGTGAGGGTTTGGCCGGGTGGGCTTTACTTGGCTCATCGCGTTCTAGCGACTCCTTGTGGCGGGCTGGGTGCCTGCAAGCTGACTCTGGTCGTCAGTTGAACTGTTAATCCTCGGCTTCCAGGTTAAGCGAGCGGGTGTTGAGAAGCACGGCTTGGCGTGTCATGTTTCGGAGGACGCATGACTCGACCTTTGCCTCTCCCGAGCCTGTTGGAGTTGCAGCAATGAGACAAGATGGTCATTGGATTGAAATTGGGGGGAAAAATGTAAAAAGGAAGCATGTACAGAATTTAAAAAAAATCTAAACATGCATCCTGTTTGCAACAAGGCACTAAAGTAATACTGCATAAAATGTGGAAAAGCAATTAACCTTTGTCCTGAATACAAAGTGTTATATTTGGGGCAAATACAATACAAGACATTACAAGGGTACTACTCTCCATATTTTCAAGCATAGTGTTCGCTGCAACATGTAATGGGTATGCTTGAAATCGTTAAGGAATGAGGAGTTTTTCCAGATACTGGGAGATGAGTTCACATTTCAGCAGGACAGTAACCTAAAACACAAGGCCAAATCTATGCTGGAGTTGCTTACCAGGAAGAAAGTGAATGTTCCTGGCCGAGTTACAGTTTTGACTTAAATTTACTTGAAAATCTATGGCAAAACATAAAAATGTTTATCTAGCAAAGAATGTGCAAATATTGTACATTCCAGGTGGGCAAAGCTCTTAGTCTCACAACTGAAAGAAAGACTCACAGCTATAATCACTGCCAAAGGTGCTTCTACGAAGTATTGACTCAGGTGTAAATACTTATCTAAATTAAATATTTTTGTATTTATTTTTCAATACGTTTGATAAAATTCCCGAAAACATGTTTTCACTTTATCTTAATGGGGTATTGTCTGTAAATGGGCGAGTGGGGATTTAAAAAAGAAAAAAATAAGAAAAATAAGAATTTGAAATCAGGCTGTAACATAACAGAATGTGGAATAAGTTAAGGGGTATGAATACTATCTGAAGGCACTGTACATAATGGTATATGCAAAGGCTAAGGGCATAAACTACACAAGTACATTTTTGTCTTTTATATACAGTACCAGTCAAAAGTTTGGACACCTACTCCTTTTTTCTTTATTTTCACTTTTTTTCTACAATGTAGAATAATAGTGAAGACATCAACACTATGAAATAACACATATGGGATCAAGTAGTAACCAAACAAGTGTTAATCCAAATATATTTTATATTTGAGATTCTTCAAAGTCGCCACCCTTTGCCTTGATGACAGCTTTCTTTGCACACACTTGACAATCTCTCAACCAGCTTCACCTGAAAGGACAGATTTACACCGGTCTAATGGCCATTGCTCATGTTTCTTAGGCCAAGCAAGTCTCTTCTTCTTTTTGGTGTCCTTTAGTAGTGGTTTCTTTGCAGCAATTCGACCATCATGGCCTGATTTCTTGAAGTCTCCTCTGAACAGTTGATGTTGAGATGTGTCTGTTGAGATGTGTCTGAACTCCGTGAAGCATTTATTTGGGCTGCAATCTGAGGTGCAGTTATTATAATGAATTTATCCTCTGCAGCAGAGTTAACTCTGGGTCTTCCTTTCCTGTGGCCGTACGCATGAGAGCCAGTTTCATCATACCGCTTGATGATTTTCAAATCAAACTTTATTTGTCACGTGCCGAATACAACAAGTGTAGACCTTACCGAGAAATGCTTACGTACAAGCCCTTAACCAACAGTGCAGTTCAAGAAGCGTTAAGAAAATACTGACCAAATAAAGTACCGTAAAAAATTATAAAAAGTAACACAATAACAAGGCTATATACAGGGTGTACCGGTACCGAGTCAGTGTGCAGGGGTACAGGTTAGTTGAGGTAATTTGTACATGTAGGTAGGGGTGACGTGACTATGTATAATAAACAACGAGTAGCAGCAGTGTACAGAACAAATGGAGGGGGGTGTCAATGTAAATAGTCTGGTGGCCATTTGATTAACTGTAAATAGTCCGGTGGCCATTTGATTAGCAGTCTTATGGCTTGGGGGTAGAAGCTGTTAAGGAGCCTTTTGGTCTTAGACTTGGGGCTCCGGTACCGCTTGCCGTGCAGTAGCAGAAAACAGTCTATGTCTTGGGTGACTGGAGTCTCTGACAATTTTATGGGCTTTCCTCTGACACCGCCTATTGTATAGGTCCTGGATGGCAGGAAGCTTGGCCCCAGTGATGTACTGGGCCGTACGCACTACCCTCTGTAGCGCCTTACGGTCAGATGCCGAGCAGTTGCGCTAGGTAGAGCTGCATTGAAGTCTAGTGCTGTAGGATAACCTCAGTCTGGAAATGTGCCCTCTTTTAAGCTACGTTGTCCGATGGTGCAGTCAGCCCCCTCCCAGGTAAGTGGGGTGTAGTATCCTTGGCAACAGGGGCTACCTGTTGCTCGCCATGCCGTGTGACATCTGCTGCTCATAATAGCCTGCTGTGTGAGCTCCCCTGCTTTCACCCAGCTCCCATAGCCGGCCATTCAGTTCACTGACTCTTGTATTAGAACTCACTCACTTCACCCCACTCAGTGGCTGTCACCAGTCCTTCATCCATAATGGATATCAGGGCTTTTACTGTCCAAGTCATGTAATTAGTGCCAGCATTCACTTGTGGCGATTAACCCTACAGAACCCCTGTTGTTGGTGCACGGAGGGAAATTACATGTATGTGTGTTTGTGGGTGCAGACTGCACACCGAGGGAAGTTTTTGTGTGCGTGTGTGTACACACACACAGTTGCGCATGCTCTGAGAGCTGATTTGTGTTTATTCTATGTAGGGCTGTCCCCGGGGGAAAAAAAATATATATAAATCTTGGTCGACCGTAAGTCATCTGTTCTTTCGACCAATCGATTGGTCGAAATGTTTAAACGTGTATTTTTTACATATGGACACACCTTATGTGTTTTAATAAAATCAACTATATGCATTGAGCTTGTCTGATGCTTTAAGCTTATGGTTGAATGAAATAAGAAAAATGTCTCGGGCGCCAGAGATCTAGATAACCAGAATGAAAAATAACTTAACCTGACCCAACTTTTCTTCTCCCGCTCCTGCTGGCTTTCACAGATTCTGCCTTTACTCTCCTGAAGTTGCCAGTAATAGGCTACACAAGGAGTCGGCAACCTTTCTCATGTGGAATGCCAATTTATCATTTCTACCGATCTGCGTGCCAGTTTTGGTTTTCATTTGCACATTTTCGTGAGTTTCATTTAATTTATAATAACGTCTTCATATCTCAAAATCATTGTCATGTTGTTAATCAAAATTGTAACCAAATGAAAATGATACAAACCTAAAAAGTAACTTCTATTGCCATTACCAACTATGTAAAAATAGCCTACATAAAGCCAACAAATAAAAACATGGCAGCCTGCAGGTAGAAAATATCCTGATTTTAAAAGTAAATATCCTATAAATCACGTTGGCTACACATGGCCTGTCTGCAACAAACTTGAACCGTTCTATCAACTATTAACTTGGGTCCGGCTGAAGCGTGCACTAGCAAACTTGCAACATTGTGTAAAATATTCTGGGCCCTCAGAGTTTCCTGTGCCAGTGAGCTTGGAACAGACACAGCTGTAGGCTATTTGCGCAGGGGATAAGAAGCAGTGCTTGAGTTGGCAGCAGTTTACCGGAGCTGACCATCGACACCTCAAATGTTCTACTGCTTGAGCTCCTGTTCCTTTTATAGACAATTAGCTCAAAAGACTTGTGGAGCACCTGCACCTAAATATAAACAGTACCAGCACCCAAAATGGGTACCAGAACCTATATCAGTCGATCACTGATAAGAAGTAATCAGGTAGTCCTATTTTATGACATTTCCACGATCAGAGCATGACATTTTTCCATTTCATGCTGAGTTGTTATCGAAAGGGAGAGAGCTGGAAGGACTTTTCAAACACATTGAGGAACTATTGTTTTTCTCAATGGATGTAGAGACATACTTTGTGTGCTTGCTGTTTGAGGTGAAGAAAACATTCCTTTGAGAAGCTCCACAGGTCATTAGTGGTGGTGCGTTAAAGCCAATCAGAAATACTATCAGAAACACCAAATGGGCACATTTGTATGCCTACATTTGCACGCAGGCCAGGTAGGCCTACTTCAATGAGTGCCCGTCCTAACTCAACATTGACAGGAGTGCTCCAAACAAAAGACAATGACTAAATTGACAACTCGTAAATGGAATGAAATAAACCTAAACTTGTTCCTCATAAGTGTAGCATAGGTTGTGCGCTCTGCAAACAATGTGTCCACTCTGAAAATTATAAGGGGAAGACTGGAATAATAATATTGAATGAATTAACAGAAATTACCATAACCAAATTAACACACATTGTAGGTTAGGAATTAATTGTAAATGTACTGCTGGTGATATATATAATGGGGAATTGATATACACTAACAATCAAATGCAAACAATTCACACAATGAAGTTATGAAACAATGAATGTGCACAAGTTGGCGGGAGAGAGCGCATTCTGGAGAGATTGTGTGCATCTTTGCGCATGGTCTTTCCCACGGCAGCATTTAATGTGATATGGCCTCAGCAGAAGTCAGGGCATTCATACTTCTTGCGCTTTGCAGAGTGGTGCAGAGCTGTTGTCAAGGAAGTGAGTTTGTGCTTTCTGCAGGATGTACCGCCCCCACCTACCGTCAACCAATCATGTCAATGCAGAGCTATACAGAGCCCTCCGCATTGTTCCACAATCTGGGAGGTACATGGAGATGCGGTACGGAGCTCGATTAGGCCTCTGCATGCCTCTAGAGGTTCCGCAATTGCAACACACCCTCCATATGGAGCCTCCAACCACTTTCCGAATCAAGTATTAATTGGATTTTAGTCTAGAGAAAGTGTGTGTGTACATACGTACATATACATACATACATACATACATACATACATACATACATACATACATACATACATACATACATACATACATACATACATACATACATACATACATACATATACACACATTAGTACCAGTCAAAAGTTTGGACACACCTACCCATTCAAGGGTTTTTCTTTATTTTTACTATTTTCTAAATTGTAGAATAATAGTGAAGACATCAAAACATAATATAACACATGGAATCATGTAGTACCCAAAGTGTTAAACAAATCAGAATATATTTTAGATTCTTCAAAGCAGCCATCCTTTGCCTTGATGACAGCTTTGCACACTCTTGGCATTCTCTCAACCAGCTTCACCTGGAATGCTTTTCCAACTGTCTGGAAGGAGTTCCCACATGTTGAGCACTTGTTGGCTGATTTTGCTTCACTCTGTGGTCCAACTCATCCAAAACCATCTCAAATTGGGTTGAGGTCGGGTGATTGAGGAGGCCAGGTCATCTGATGCAGCAATCCGTCACTCTCCGTCTTGGTCAAATAGACCTTACACAGCCTGGAGATGTGTTTTGGGTCATTGTCCTGTTGAAAAACTAAGCTCAAAACTAAGCTCCACTAAGCTCAAACCAGATGGGATAAATCACAGACAGTGTCACAAGCAAAGCACCCCCACACCATTACACCACCACCTTCATGCTTCATGGTGAGAAACACACATGCAGAGATCATCCGTTCACCTACTCTGCGTCTCAAAGACACGGCTGTTGGAACCAAAAATCTCAAATTTGGACTCATCAGACCAAAAGACAGATATCCACCGGTCTAATGTCCATTGCTCGTGTTTCTTGGCCCAAGCAAGTCTCTTCTTATTATTGGTATCCTTTAGTAGTTGTTTCTTTACAGCAATTTTACCATAAAGGCCTGATTCACGCAGTCTCTGAACAGTTGATGTTGAGATGTGTCTGTTACTTGAGTTCTGAAGCATTTATTTGGGCTGCAATTTCTGAGGCTGGTAACTCTAATGAACTTTTCCTCTGCAGCAGAGATAACTAGGTCTTCCTTCCCTGTGGCGGTCCTCATGAGAGCCAGATTCATCATAGCGCTTGATGGTTTTTGAGATTGCATTTGAAGAAATTTCTTGAAATTTTCTGGATGTACTGACCTTCATGTCTTAAAGTAATGATGTCGTTTCTCTTTGCTTATTTGAGCTGTTCTTTCTATAATATGGACTTGGTTTTTTACCAAATAGGGCTATCTTCTGTATACCACCCCTGCCTTGTCACAATACAACTGATTGGCTCAAACGCATTAAGAAGGGAATAACTTCCACAAATTAACTTCTAGCAAGGCACACCTGTTAATTGAAATGCATACCAGGTGACTATCTCATGAAGCTGGTTGACAGAAGGCCAAGAGTGTGCAAAGCTGTCATCAAGGCAAAGGGTGGCTACTTTGAAGAATCTCAAATATAAAATATATTTGGATTTGTTTAATACTTGTTTGGTTACTACATGATTCCAGATGTGTTATTTCATAGTTTTGATGTCTTCACTATTATTCTACAATATAGAAAATGGTAAAAAAAAAAAAATTGAGTAGGTCTGTCAACTTTTGCCTGGTAGTGTGTGTGGGAAATATATATGGTTAAATACAATTTATTTAACCCTTATTTTACCAGGTATGTTGATTGAGAAAACATTCTCATTTACAGCAACCTGGGGAATAGTTAGAGGAGTAGGATGAATAAACCAATTGTAAACTGGGAATCATTTAGATAATCCCAAAACCGCCATTCACTCAATTAGCGTTTGGCTATCTTTCGAGACTTTCATAGATCCAGACGTGTTCCCCCTTCCCTAGCCAAACAGTTTTTCGTCCCTTTGTTCCTAAAGACATCACTTTGCACACTAATATTTAGGAGAGGGAGGATCATTTGAAACGGCAAAAGCTTTACGGTGGGTGAAAACTGCGGCGCATCCATACACCCAATTACCCATGCGTTTCAGTCATTAGATGTTTGACGTCTAGGAAGTAAAACATTTTTTGTTTTCCTTTTAACGTGTATTTAAAAGATCAGGGGGAGCCACAACAGGAAGCAAACTGTTCTTTATTAGGGGCCTATGTACGGCAAGGATTCACATTCGCATCGGAGGTTGATAGCTCTGGGACGCACGCAATGTTTCACACCAGGTTTACCAAGCTATGTAGCACTACTGTAGGTATTATTCTGCTTTGCATATTTTTACCCCCTGACAATTATTGAATTTGAGTAGTAGTTGATTCTTGGGTAGGCCTAATCTTACAGAAAAGGCCAATTGAACTAATCATCAAAGATCATTTGAAGTTGATTGTGCTTGCTGTTTTGAAGGAATGTAAAGTGTAGCATTTAGCATAGCTTTTAGCGTAGTTTGTTGTGATAAATCTAATATAGTCAGTGTTCAGTATAGCATCTGGCCTTAAACCTAGAATTTAGCTAAGTTTGTTGGACTGCCTCTTAAACAGCGCAGACACACTGTAATCTCTGTATTTAACCTCACTGACCCTGCCTTGCCTTTTTGTCTGTCCTTCTTCCCTGTTCTCCCTGTGTGACCCCAGTTGGCTGAGTACCGGCAGAAGAAAGCTCACGCAGACAGACAGAAGAAGAAGAAAAAGAGGAGAGAAACAGACGACGACCCAGGTGGAAATGGACCGGGGAGAGGGGAGGCCGAGCAGGAGTTGGATCAGTCGGTAGGAGAGGAGGTGTCGGGGAGTAGGGGGGTGGTAGGAGGAGGAAGAGGTGAACAGGACCCCCCCACCACAGAGTTTACCTTCGCCAGGACCCTGCGTTGTGGTGAGACGGTCAAACACGACCAGACGTACACCATAGAGGTAAGGCCAAAAACCACTGGACCATCCCTAACAATTGATTTCCCATTTGAATTGAGCTTCTCCTAGCGTGCAGCATTGCTTGATTCGTAGAGTCTGAGTTGAATAGACTAGAGAAGAAACTGGCTTGGTTCGTTAGTGTGTAAAGGGATGAGAACTGGTACTTCTCCTGGCCCTGAAATTACGGTTTATTAAAATGATATTGGTCTTCTGTGCTGAATTTCTCTACTTGATCCTAGACAGGGTGAACTGATTGAGCTAATTAACTGCTCAAGACCTAGATTAGTTGAATCATGTACGTTAGTGCTATGATCTTTTTTTTGCTGATACTATGGTAGAGAGTAAGCAGTATTGGCCGATATGTCTGTGGCTTCCTGTATTGTCCCATACTGATCACCTAGTAAAAGATCATGGTAACTTCAATCACAAATATGAATTAACGCTAAATATACTCTTTTATTTCTAAAGCATTTCTACAGTTTTAAGGTGCACATTTTTGTTGCTTGGCTTGAAAAAGTATGAAAACTACTGTAAGTCGGTCTGGATAGAGTGTCTGCTAAATTACTAATATGTCAATGTTAAGTAGAACATTACAGTAGATAAATAAAAATGCAAAATGTAGTGGTCCAAACATGACATAAAAAGGTTTTGGTTATCACGCATACAGATATATTCAATGCCGTAGACCCTGATAAGCGATTCACATTTTGTTGCATCAAAGACATTGTCTGAATCCATTTGAGCAGATATCACACAACAGTCCCCTGAAGTAACCTATGCAGTTGCCATGAGCTACTTTTGTGAGTGCCGATTTTCAAAGGTTCAATATTAAACAGTGGAGCAGCCAATAAGTGTCCTTGTTAGCTCTTGATTTGCTGAATCACAACACCTTTTTAGCTGAATTTGAAGTTACAGCTGGCAAACTGCATTTCTTTCTTTTTGTGAATATTGTTATTGTGCTGGGTAAAAATATTATTTAGTGTGTTTTTTTTTTCTTCAACTTTGGTTAGATAATGAGTAAAATAATAATTGTTCAGGCTGCTTTTCCCAGCTCTTCAGACACTTGTTTTTAAAGCTTCATTGCAAGCTCGCTCAATGAATCTCTCCCTCTTTCAAATGACCGCCTTAGTCTGTCGTTATAAATATAACTCGGCTCACCGTTACATCGTCAATGTGAAATATTTTATGCGTTTCACAGACAATCAGGAAGCCCCTCACAACCTTGAGCGTATTTGCTTGTCTCGAACAAGGTGCATGTACCATGCCACCCCCAATTCCGCACTCCGCCTACGCCGAACAATGCAAACTCCTCTCTTTCCTCCCTTTTTGTTCTTTTGTAGCACTTGTGTCACAAACAGCATTAATAGTTTTCATTCCCTCTGTTGCTGAAAAACCACACCACATCCCCCCCCCCCCCCCCCCGTCGCCCGAATGTGACTGGGAAATGATGGGTTGCCATGGCAACATACATTTGCCTTTAAACAGGTTGAGCCGCCTCATTGTAGTGTTGGAGAGCTTCGTGGCCTTGCAGCACAAAACGGACCCGGAGGTGATTGAATAGAGTGGCTGCTGCCTGTCTTTTCTTTTGGTGGTCGGTATTCTTGAGGTATAGCTCAGCACTTTTTCCATCGTGACTACCGTATTTCTGTAGGCATGCAGACATTTTGAACAGCATAACTGTTTATGTCACGAATTGCCACTTCTGTCATTTAATGATAAAATGTTCATAGGTCCAAGGTGCTCATGAGTTTGGACTCATGCCGTTGAATTCGGACTCCTCTGAATCCGTATTTGTAATAATGAGACGTTTCAAACATTTAGTTGACACCTTTTAATTTTGTCTTTCTTCTCACAATGTGTTTTCATACCCAAGACAAAGTGTGTAATTGGCCCAGGGCGCACCATTGAATTAACACAGAGACGTTCCAAGTAGCCATGCAACTTCCCTTGCAGTGAGGGGTTGCTGTGGAAACACCAGCTTCAAAGTGTTCGCCTCCAAGCACTTGTATAGGCAGATGGCTTCACAGAGATCTGTGTGAGCGCTAACCTGTTGTATTGTCTCTCACCTGCGCATATCTTAAACAGATGAACCGCATTTCCCATCTGACACAAGTGGTATAATGGAGGCTGATTATCTGATGTTTTGACGTCCTGATAGTCAAATCCACGATAAGCTGCTTGGCTATCTTTGAAATTCATATTCACGTTTCCGATTTCATAATTGTCAAGTGATAGATAAATGTTATTCCAATCCCCCACAGGATCTTGGACATGTCATTTTTTTGTGCAAAGTTGCAAGCATGAAACGTCAACAATTTGACACTTCTCTTTAAGAAATCACATCTAGTGTTGCTACTAGGCTACATCCAATGCCGTTTCCTATTCTACCTTCCCTAGAATCACCAGAATTCAACAAGCAGTCCAAGCAATATAGGCTAGACTGTTGCCGATACCAAAGCCATTCTCGATCCTCAATGAAAAGGAACTATTGACCTAATGTGCCATTAAACTCGGACAATAAAACCTCTCATTTAATTTCTCCTCGTCTTGCCCCTTAGTGTTCTAACTTTTTATCTTGTTAAAGTGAAATTAGCCCCTTTTTAGAATAGGCTCTAATGATCTGCCATTATTCCATTGAGAAAGGAGCCATCTTATAAAAAGTAGGTTGCGCCCCGTAATTGAATGTGGCACAGCATGCTTCCAAAATGCCCCATTGGATCTAGGTCAAAGGGGCAGACCGCAGTTGACAACGCCATTATTGACTTATTCTTCTCCAGAAACTGACCAGAACTTGCCACACAAAGACAAAATGGAAATGAGAGGACAATAGGCTTGTCATATGTCATAACTGCTCCCCCAGAATGTCCCTGTACTTTCACTCTTGAAGTAATGGGACTGTCAAGCAGAATGCTAACTGTACACACAATGTTGACCTAGGATGGGCTTGTTTTAGCTAAAACTGCTTACTCATGTAGTTATGGTCCTTCAGTTTTAATGCATTTTGAAGCTTTGTTTTTCCTTCTGCTTGTTGTATTGTAATGCAATCCACTCTGCTCCGTTGGTGGGGCTGTGTTTGTGTGGGCCACTTGTTCTGGTGACACACGGTGGGCCTATTATGGTGAGTCCTCCCCATGCAGGGTCTGATGAATCCTCCTGTTGTTTCCTATGGCAGCCAGATAGTGAAGTGTCCACCACAGCCGAAGACTACTCCTCCGAGGTGAGTTACTTTCGTCATTTACAACAAACAGAGAACACTCTTTTTATTGGTGTTAATATACTGTACTTGTAGGGATAGTTCACCCAAATTGCAAAATGTCTTATTTGTTTCCTCACCTTAAAAGTATTTGGTTCAGATTTGACAAAGGGTAAGCTGACCCTAGATCTGTTACTAAGGGCCTCTGCTATTGAGGATTAGTGTTACGGTTGGGGCTTAGGTCCTACCTTTTCCCAGGTTTCCTCTTGGAACAGACCACGTGACTCAGCTAGCTTGTTGCCAGGCACTCAGCTCTCCAAGTCTCCGTCTGGCATTTATCTGAACTTGACAAGTCAAAGTAGTCATGCCGCACCTCTCACCTCCCCCTCTTCTACAGGGCCGCCATTAAAAGCTCTGCCTGTAACACCGAGTTTAATGGTTTGAAGAAGGCGGCAGTCATTACATTAAGCCTGACACGTACGACGTAACCAAAATACCACATTTAATTACATCCTTCACTCTGTGCTCTGTACATGAGTGAACAATGGGTAGCTGAACTAAGAAATCCTCCTGCTTTACCAAACAGTATTGTGAATTAACAGGTGAATGGCTGCCTTGAGATGACCGAGATCCCAATGGAGACTTCCAAGGAGTTTATCTGGGTACAGTACGACAATTGAATAGACAACAAGCCACTGTTTTTCGTTAACAAGCAGACTCACCTCTGCACTGACTGCACTCTCTTTTTTAATGTAACATGTTTTCTCTGTCTCCGCACTGCATTCTGACCTCCTAACCCTGAGATTTTCATCAGACTAACTCACTAACCAAGTCCCTTTTATTCTCTGCTTCTGGGATCCTCAGCTTGTGAAGTGGTTTTATTTTGAAGGCGAAGGACTGCAGAGCAGCAACAACAGCATTGTCGGCGGGCTGCTGCTGTCATCCTTTAACTTCCACTCCCCAGTTTAACAGCAGGGATGGGGAGTAGGGAACTTGACATTTCAGAGGTGTAAATTACTCTGGAAATCAGAAGAGAAAGATGAAAACAGGGAGGAAGAGAAGTAGAAAAAGAGGGATTGGGGATGGAGTGGTGAAGTGGCTAGATAAGGGGGCGCTGGACAATTATACAAGAGCTGCTCATTTGCTAAATCACACATGTAATCTTGCCATTTGCAGGTAGGAAGAGTGAGGGATGGCGAGAAAGAGGGGATAGAGGCTGAGAAAAACAGCAAATTAAGTGATTGACTGTGTGTGATTTTGTTTGAGAGTAAAGAAGTTAAAACCATTCTGAGAAGGAAAAGAAGATAGAACGAGGTAGAAAGAAAAAGAGAAGAGCGTGACAGATAAGGTAAGACTAGTGAAATAAGACTAGAGCTAAAGCGAAAGAGAGGGAACCATTGCCAGCACTGCTCTTTAATGGCTGCCAGTTCTTTGGCAGTTTTGGATGTTGACTAGTTAATTTATATCATTCCCCTCAGTTCTGTGGCGTCCTTGGAAGCTAACTAATTGCTTCAGTGCTAGTTTTTGAAATTAGCTGTTTGCTAAGCTAGCTACCATTTCGCCCTTAGTTCTGTGGCAGTCTTGGATGCTAATTTATTGCTAAGCAAGCTACAGGTACCATTTCCCTCCTCTGTTCTGTGGCAATTTTGGATGTTAGGTTATTTCTCATCTAGCCATTGCCCCCCCCCACAACAGGAGGAAGTGGACCCTGTGCAGCAGGAGGCGAGGGGCGGAAGGGTACAGGTCATGGAGGAAGAGTTGGCTGCCAAGACTCTGGTGGTGGAGGAGCTGAGCCGAGAGCTGGAGGAATTTAGAGCGGCCTTCGGCACAGAGGGGGTGCAACAGGTAATGTGCTGCGTGTGCATGCACGCTCTATGTGTATGTATGAAGGAATTCAAATGGGTAGTTAAAGAAAAAAGTAAATAACCTGCTTCCCCTGTCAACTGCAAATGTTCATATAACATTAAAAATGTTTTAGTCTAATTCATCAAGCAGATTGCATAAGGGGTTGGCCTTGCTTAGCCCACACTGCTGGTCTGACCTTTGGTTGAGGATGCAGCTTAGAAATGGTTAGGGTAGCAGAGTTATTAGCAATATGAGAGCTCTCTTATGTTCTGATATTCAGAATACTACTCAAATATATGAGAGTACTCTGTAAATATCAAGTGAAATATATCACACATGTCAAACACATGTAACGTGCATATAAACTATTGTTGGTATTTCCCTTTTCAATGGAATACATAACTTTTCTTGTTTGGTTTAAAAACATTGATCTGTGATCGTATTACCACCCATACTCCTTTACCCTAAAATATCCCAAACTAGCGACTTCCATTGTTAAGACCACACTTTGTCTTTGTCAAAGTCAAGCCAGTGTACTATTTTCTTTCTCATAGTAAAGTGTGACTTGTGAATCACTGACGTTGATTATGCAAGGTATACACACTGCACTCTTTTTGATCCTCCAGCTGCAGGACTTTGAGGCTGCCTTGAAGCAGCGAGACGGCATCATCACCCAACTCACAGCCAATCTGCAGCAGTCTCGCAAAGAGAAGGATGAGGTCATGAGGGAGTTCCTGGAGATGACTGAGCAGAGCCAGAAACTGCACATTCAGTTCCAGCAGGTAAGACATTATTGCCTAGGCTATGAAACTACCCTATAACATATTATCCCACCCTAGTCTATAATATAGTAAGAAAAATACATTAGGCCGGTGAAGTAGAAACCCATAACAAGCGTAGGGTTAGACTAGAATAAAAAATACAAAAAAAGAGTTTCCCATACTTCCCAGGTTTTCCAGAGAACCTGGTTGGAAGATTCCCATAAACAGGTGTGAAAAAGCAGGAAATCTGGGTATCCTCCATCTGGAATTTCTGGAAAGCCTGGGAATTTTGGGAAAGTTACAGGAATTTTACAACCCTAGGTTAGACACATACCTGTACCAGTCCTATTATATCTTATCTTTCCTATGTCAGCTTATTGTCTCGGAAGCTTTTCCCTGCTCTGTCAACATTTTCATATATTTTATTACCGTCCTAATAATTCTACAACAGATGTGGTGGTGATGTTGTTTTCTGTCATTTCCACGGGAACATGAACACCCTCTGGTTTGATTGACAGCTGCAGGCAGGTGAGACACTGAGGAACACCAGCCACAGCAGCACAGCGCAGGACCTCCTGCAGGCCAAGCAGCAGCTTGTCCAATACCAACAGCAGCTGGAGGAGATGGACGGCCAGGTCAGAGGGCACCATGATATGAGCAAGGAGCAGCTGCTGCAGATCAGCCAGCTCCAGCACCGGCTCAAGGAGGCTGAGATGGTGAGGCAGCTGCCTAGTTGGTGTTAGTCAGTGCCTGTCATTCATGTGAAAACGTCTGCTTGTATGAAATGTATTGATCTATTTAATGGATCTGTTTTATAGGTGGTTGATTACCAGGTGTGTTTTGAAATCTGATTTAGATTTCCTAGTATTATTACCTTACAAAAACACAATTTAGTTTAAAGGCTGTTTGTAGAAGAATTATTTCAGCCGTTTAAATATGAGAATTTAATTATATTTTTTACATTTTACATTTGTCTAATACTTACTTTTCCTCATAGGTGGAAAGACGAACAGAAGAGTCATTTGCACAAAGGTTAAATGAGAAAGACCTGCTGATTGCTAAACAGGAGAGAATTATGGCAGAGCATGAGCGTTCCCTAATGCAACTTAGAAAAGAGCTCACACATGTGGGCAGAGGTGCTGAGGAGTCACTTGCCCAAAGGGTAAATGAAAAAGACCTGCTGATTTCGGAGCAAACTGCAATAATAACAGAACATGAGCGTACACTGACCATGCTCAAGGTGGAGCTTGCACAGGTGGGAAGAATGACTGAGGAGACTTTTGCACAAAAGTTGAATGAGAAAGAACTGCTGATAGCTGAGCAAGAGAGAGTTATGTCAGAACATGACTCCTCCCTCCACCAGCTAAAGGATGAGTTGACGGCCTCTGAGAAACGCTTAAACGACCTCAACCAGCAAATTGCTGCAAAGGCCCAAGAGCTGGAGAGCTGTAAGAGTGACTTGGATAACTGTAAGAGGGACTTAGAAAGCACTACGGGTCAGTTGAATAGCTGTAGGGTTGAGCTGGAGGGCAGTAAGGGTGAGTTGTATAGCTGTAGGCTTGAGCTGGAGAGCAGTAAGGGTGAGCTGGATAGCTTTAGGTTTGAGCTGGAGGGCAGTAAGGGTGAGTTGTATAGCTGTAGGGTTGAGCTGGAGAGCAGTAAAGGTGAGCTTGAGAGCTGTAGGGTTGAGCTGGAGTCCTGCACGGGCGAACTCTCAGCCTCCAGGCAGAAGGAGCGGATGTCCTCCAGCGAGATCCAGCAGCTGATGGGTACCGTGGAAGACCTCCAGAAGCGATGCCACCAGGGCAGCCTGTCAGAGTGTGACACCCTCCAGAGGATGGAGGAGGACTCAGCCCGCAGGCTGGATCATCTCAGGACGGAGCTAGACGAGATGTACGGTGAGCAGATAGTCCAGATGAAGCAGGAGCTTCGCTTGCAGCACTGTGTGGCCCTGGAGCGGGTCACGGCGCAGCATCACAAGGAGCTAGAGCTTCTAAAAGCCCAGCAATCCGTGAACAGACCTTGTCCCGAGGTGGTGATCGAGCTCAAGGGCAAGATCGTAGTGCTTCAGCAGAGGCTCCAAGAGGCCCAGGTGCTCCGTGAGAAGGCCAGACAGGAGCTGTCCCAAGTGGCACAGGAGAAGCTCAACCTCCAGGGTCAGGTGGTTGACTACCTCCATGACCTCCGCTCAGCCCGGGCCAAAGTGGAGCAGGCCTCCCAGAACATCGCTGTCCGTGAGAGTCTTCAGGGCGAGCTGCAGCGCCTCCAGGAAACCATCGATGACCTGAAGGCCCAGCTAGCCACCGCTGCAGAGTCGGCAGTAGAGATCGAGGCCAAGCACGAGTCAGAGACAACCAACTTCAAGATCAAACTGGAGATGATGGAGCGGGAGAAGGACGCAGTGCTGGACCGCATGGCTGAGTCACAGGAGGCAGAACTGGAGAGGCTGAGGACACAGCTCCTCTTCAGCCACGAGGAGGAGCTCATTCTCCTTCGGGAGGACCTCCGTAGGGAGAGCCAGCTCAACGCTGAGAACCTCCTTAACGAGGCGTCCATCCGGCATGGCCGAGCTCTGGAGGAGTTGCGGAACGCATACAAGGACGAGCGGGATGAGCTGTTACACCAAATCTTTGCACTGAAAGATGACTTGAAGATGGCGCTGCATAGCTCGAAAGCCGAAGAGCTGGTGGTGCAACTCAATGAACTTCAAGTTGAGGAATTGAGAAAGGGTGGAGAAGAAAGGGTCAGAATGGAGAAAGAAATCCAAATGCTGCTGAAAAAGAATGAGCTGCTAGAAAACCAGTCCAAAGAGCAAAAAAAGAGCTGGGACAACAAATGGAGGAAGCAGGAATCTGAAAATAGGATTTTGATGGAAACCAACAACGCCATGAAAGAGGAAGTGGAGTCCAAAATGGAAAAAATCCAATCCTTCATGACAGAAAATGAACGAAAGCAGCGACAAGTAGTGGAGATGCAAGAGGAGATTGAAAAGCAGAGGAATACATTCTCTTTTGCAGAAAAGAACTTTGAGGTGAACTATCAGGAGCTCAAAGAGGAGTACATGTGCCTTGTTGAGGTAAAGGCGCAGTTGGAGGAGAGGATTCTCAAGGAGACACTTGTGTATGAGTCTAAACTCGCTAGCCTCCAGTCGCAGATTCAGGAGCTGAGGGAGAACAAGGAAACTAACAAAATGGAGGACAAGTCCAAAGACAACGACGGTGCTTCGATAGAAAAATACACTACTGAGCTGATGGAGAAGCTGAAGGTAGCTCTGGCAGAGAAGGAGGAACTGGCTATGAGGCTGTCTAAAGTTACCGAGCAGCTGACTGTTACAGAAGGTGAATTGGATGAGCTGGAAGGAGAGCTGAGTCAGGTCAGGAGAGAAAACAAGGAGGTAATCGCCCAAAATGAAAACCTGGAGGAAGAGCTCGGAAGAGAGCGGGAGACTCTGAAGGAGAGAAAGGGAGAGATAGAACTCCAGAGAGAGGAGGGAGGGAGAGCTGCTCAGAGCCAAGCGAAGCTCCAACAGAGAGGGCAGCCTGTTCAGTCTGCAGCCCCAGCTTGCTCCATCGAGGATCATCACCTCCAAATCGAATCTCTCCAAGGGGAGGTAGTGGTTCTCCCCTCCTCCTTACAGCCCGCCGAAATAGAGCGAGACCGCCTCCGACACACCCCGGAGGCTTGGCACCAGAGCCAAACGCTAACTCCATCTGCAGCCCCATCTCAGGTCTCAACTGTTGGGGAGGGACCTGTTGAGCGTAGCTCCGCTTTTGAGCCTTCAGCCTCTGGGTCACACAGGCGCAAGACACAGCAGCGGCGAGGAAAGAAGAAGCGCCAGAGCTCTGCCCAGACAAAAGAGAAGAGGGAGAAGGAGGAGGCGGCGGAGAGAAACAAAGCTGGAGGTGCTACTGCTGCAGCAGAGTGGAAGGCGCGGGCTCGGATGGAGAGCCAGGTTCCGTCGATCTCGCAGCAGAGGACCGGGAAGGATGACTCCACAGACGGGTACCACGGTGACGGAGAGAGAGACTGCGTTGTGAAGCAGGTAGGCATTCACAGACAGCTGCTGCTGCAGTCTCTTAGCTGGAATAGCCCCCGCTATGGAAACGATAATTGCCATGCCTTTTATTTTTTCCTCTTTCACTCTCTCGCTCTCTCAATCTCTGCATTTTCATAAGTCTGAAATTATCTTTCTGATTGAGCTGTTAAAATGTTTAATAGTGTATTTTCATTTTGGTCTTATGTTAATGCACAAATGGACTATTGTTGAAATAACCAGTAAACAATTGATCATGATCACAACCAGTACTACGTAACGATGTATCATTACTCCCTTGTTAAATCTTACTGTTGATCATTACTCGATGCAGGTGAATGGTATTTGTGTTCATACACTACATAGACTGAATCAAAGGCTTATTTAAAAACCTGGCTGAGGTGAGGTTTGCCTGTTCTAGCACTGAACAGTTTAAAAAATAATAATATTCAGCCAATCTGTAATGACTGATGGGCTTGATTACAGAGTGCCCGACAGAGGCTGGCTCTCATAGGCAGTGAATAACATAAGTACATCCTTAGGTAAAAATATTCAATATTTTGTCTTTGATTGTCAGGCCACACATACCACTCATTTTAAAGCTTTAGAGGCTGAATGGGAGGCATCAATTGGATCAATGCACAGAGATTCTGAAGACTGTAGGAGAGGCTGTTGCATGAACACACAGAGCATTTCAATTATTAAGTTGAAATCACCATTAAGCTTTAGTCAAGCCATTATATAAGAATTATAATCAGCCTTCATTTACTAGGCTCTTATCTTCAAAGCTAAAACGAGCCATGAAAAGACGTATGTCGTTATCTCTCATGAATATCCGTTTCTAGCTAAGGAACGTCTTTGCTTTTATGTAGAGAAACGTATTATACATTATAGTTTCTTTCCGTTCTGCAGGGAATAAGTGCTCGAAGGTGAGAAGCCATTTTGTGTCATTGCCAGTACCAGTCAAAAGTTTGGGTTTTTCTTTATTTTAAACTTTTTTTACATTGTAGAATAATAGTGAAGACATCAAAACTATGAAATAACACATATGGAATCATGTGGAAACCAAAAAAGTGTTACACAAATCAAAATAGATGTATATGTCCAAGGCTTCACCTCAGTAGAGCAATGTCAAGGATGCATAGAATTTTGCCCTCATCTCGCATCAGTGCACCACAGTATGTTCACTTTCACTTACTGGGAAGGACCCCTTAATAGATTACATGGGTCTTTCTATAAATAAGGGGGCCAATGTGTGACATTGGGATCAAAATTTTACAATTATTTGAGACACAAATAAAAATGTTTTGTATTTAGTTCCGCATTGTATTTAGAGGAATATATGCAAATTAGCCCGTAACTCCACCTATACACCAACATAGTCCTAGGACTGTACGTCCTTCAAGCAGGGTTCATACAGACATTGGCAAGTCAAATTCAAGGACAGTCAGGGACTTTTTCAAGCACTTAATTGTGTTTTTCAGGGGATGTCAATGTTATACAATTGTATAATTTATATAAATACCCCCCCCCCCCCCCAAAAAAAAAATAGCATGCAAAAAGTATACCAAAAAAAGTAGGGCATTAACACTAAGAATAATGCATTGATATTCCAATTATTATTATTACATTCTAAAATATGTGAGAATAATACGGACTTGTCTTACTAAATAAATGAGATGTATGCATTGCGTTGTTTGCTCTATAAAACGTTAGTTCATATGCCTTGACACTGTGATATATAGGCCTAAGGCTGAGACAATAAGAAGACAGTGGGAGAATAAATTAGACCACACCTTTTTGTTTCATCACAAAACCAGAGAGCAACATCTGTCAGACATTTTCAGACTACTAGACAACTATTGATTTAGAACAGGATTCCCCAACTGCCAGCCCGCGGGGTTGTTTTATTTGTCCCCCCAAGTTTTCTGAGCAATGAAACCAACATATTTAAAATGTTTATTGTTGGCCATAATATACTAAAAACACCAGGAAATTAAATTGATTTTAATTTAAGAAATCTGTTCCAACTATTCCCACATGTAATGACACCTGAAACCCCACCTCTTTAAGGAATACCTAGGATAGGATAAAGTAATCCTTCTAACCCCCCCCCTTAAAAGAGTTAGATGCACTATTGTAAAGTGGTTGTTCCACTGGATATCATAAGGTGAATGCACCAATTTGTAAGTCGCTCTGGATAAGAGCGTCTGCTAAATGACTTAAATGTAATAAAGAGAAACGTGATCGTATGCTAATGTTAGCAAGGTTTGAAATTATTATCTTTTAGTCAAACATTGTATTTGTTTGGGCTTCTTACGGTCAATTTGCCATTTACAATTTTTTTTGTAATTATGTTCCGGCCCCCCTGACCATCCGCTCAAGGAAAAAAATCGGCCAGCGGCTGAATCTAGTTGATGATCCCTGGAATCACAGAGTTACCACACGTTGCAAAGAAAACAGGCGCTGCCTCCACTATTAAGGCAGCATTTCAACATCATCTAATCACCTTTGCTTAGTCTAATAGAGTCACAACTAAAAGATGCCAAAAACTATTTAGTCCAATTAACGTAAGCTAAAATTGATGTGGCTGTCCATGGTACTGATTTGTGTGTGTGTGTGTGTGCGTGCACGCAAATATAAAAAACATGTTGACTCACCCTACTTGTAGAGAAATGCCAATGCCATCCTCCACATTCATGTTGCCTAAACGGTCTATGACTCTGTCATGATACAGTACACGCTTTTAGTTGTTGTCCTAGGCTACCTGGCTAAAATGCTAGGTCAGCTAGTTAACATTAGCCTACTACATCTAGCTACATGTTGAACTTCCATCGTTTCGGGTCAGGGGCACAATGTATGAATTTATGGTTGGATCAGAATTGCCCTTATAATCATTGGCCAGTACAGAGAATTAAGTAAAACCACAATTCCAAATCCCAATCTCCATCCATGGCTAATTTAGGAAAGGGACGATTTTAGCTAGCTAGCTACCTGAGGACAACAACACAATGAGATGCAACAATTCAAGTTTTTGTCTCTAAATGACATTTTGCTTTTGGGGTGATGTGATTGGTCTGAAGCCAAATACAAAATTAACACTTTTCTTTGGTGCGCCAGGATCATTCACAGTTGAGCTCACTCAGTTTTGCTGAATGCTGATTGGCTATAATTGTATTTATTTTCATCAAGGGGGACCAAATGTTTCGCTTGCTCGGATGCTTTCTCCACTCTTGAGAATTGAAGGAAATTTATGAACCACAGCGGGACTAATTATTATTATTATTATTATTATTAATAATAATAAAAACATTATTATTAAATGTTTTTACAATTTTTGGGGAAACCCATGAATACACACCACTGCTGTTGCCTATGTGGCCAACGCAGGTACACATACTTTAATAAAGCCATGAATAGCGGCAGCGTTAATCTTACCATCGTTTTTTTCATACTGAGAAAACAACCAAAAACCAGGTTCATTTTGTAATGGAACAGTTTTCATGGAATGCCAAGTTGAAGCCAGCATTAGATGGTTTTACCTCAACAGAGTAGCGCAACACCCATCAATTGAAGTGGCGGGAAACATACAAAAGTGGCCACATCGCTTACAGAAACGGATCAAAAAGAAAATCACGGATAATTATAAGGGATCAGAAGATCTTATAAATCGGCTACAATAATTACAAGGACTTTTCAAGTACCAAATTGAGGAAATGTATGATTTTCAAGGTAGGCCTATTCCAGTACTTGGATTTCTGAGGTAAAAAATGAGTGTTCAAGTGGGCTATTTCAAGATCCATTTGTATTGTTTAAAAATGCAGGTGTAACATGGAAACCAAAATATATTTGTTATGTTATTTCATTCCCAGATCATATTGTGAAGAAACCCATTAGGCTATGTCATGTGTTGTCTTTATATCCAGAATAATGAATTGGAATAGTGTTGGGTGTTGTGCAATACATAATTGCTCACAGTAGACTATGTGTCTAATCCGAGGCACAAAAACATGAACTCATTACCTTGATGCTTCTTCTGTTAAATCTGCTGTAAAGTAAGCAGACCACAACAGATGATTAACATCAATTCGCTAGGGATTTTACATACAAGCACAACTGTCTTCACCGGCGTAAAGACAAAACTTTTTTCCCCAACACCTGGCGCATGCAACAGCTTTTTGTCACTTGACTGTCATTCAGAAAATTCCTTCTTGAATCAGATGATGATGTGTGAAAATACATGGTGTAATTACACCTTGACACCAAATGCACATCCAACAAGTATTATGCATAAATATTGAAGAACCACGTCAATGACAGTATTGATTTAGGTTTTAAGTATAAAGGTAAGATGACTTTTGTTTAGAAGCATTCGATTTTGCAATCGCATGGTTTTTGTGGAATTTGTTTGCCCATGAAAACTGTTTTCACCCCATAACATAAGGAAACACGGAATGTTATGTAGTTACACTGCATTTCTGAGATCTCTATACAAAAAACTTTCCAACTGCTAGATCCAGGTATGTACAGGGTTCAAGTTCAATGTCTAATTTAACTGATTACATATTTTTATTTAACCTTTTATTTAACCAGGAAAGTCAGTTAAGAACAAATTCTTATTTTCAATGACGGCCTAGGAGCACTGCCTTGTTCAGGGGCAGAACGACAGATATTTACCTTGTCAGCTCGGGGATTCGATCTTGCAACCTTTCGGTTACTAGTTCAGCACTCTAACCACTAGGCTACCTGCTTAATATATGATATAATAATATATATCATATATGTGTAATATATGATATAACGACAATTTAAACTGCCATAAATGCATCGACAGAAAAGTGTTTTATGTCGCAATATTTTGGACAAATCCGTCAAGACACCAACCATGAGAAAGTGTTAAACATGAATTTTAAATCAACTCATACATTTTATTGAATATAGCTAAGCTATGGTATGTTTCCCCCTTAATGTAATTTTTATTTTATTTTAAATTGCATATTATCATCAATGACTTAAATATCTGTGACAACTTGTCCAGCGTAGGAAATCCTCACTGGTACCGTAGTTTATAAAAAGACCACATTTATAAGTGCTTATATCAAAATCAAGAAAATGGTGCTATTGCATCTTGTTCTTCGTATCAATACTATGTGCAAGGGAAGTACATAAGCATTCATTGCTATTAATAAATTGCTAATTAATATGAAATGCTTCTGAAGCTGTCTTAGTCTTTACAGTGTGGCCTTCTCAGTAAGTGTTTCATTGTTTTTTATGCCATACGTACTGTACTGTTGTCGCCAGACCTCATCAACATTGTGTTTTTTTATTAGCTTTTAATCTCTTCTGTTACAATGGCTACTTTTTTCTCCTCTTTTCAGGGGAAGAGCGTAGATGGGATGGAGTGTTGGGTGGACCCTGTAGCGAAGCAAGAGGAGGACAGGGACAGCGAAACCACAGAGCATGTAAATGTCACCTGAGCTCAAATCTACCTGTGCTTTTCGCTCCGGCCTGAGTCGCTGTCTTAGTACAGTGGGTTGGGAAGGTCAATCAACCAGTGGAAAAACTTCATACAGAACTATGGGCACCCAGTAGTAAGACCGTGATAAAGGCAAACCTTCCTTTTGTCACCAATTTGTATTATTATGAGTAATGCTTGGTTGTTGTGTCAGCAAGTGTTATACTGCCCACACTGCTAATAATTAGTGTGAAATAACCAAAGTAAGACCTATGAATCTGTTTAGGAAGTTGCAGTATGCAGTTATTCATCCTTGCAGTATTTGCAGTGTCACATTCTAGCTACGTGCATTAGGCTACTAAGCATGTGCTTGACATCAGTTTGATATATGTCCTATTGTAATATGTATAGTGCTTGAGTGGTTGGATAAATTGCAATCAAACAAAGCGTTATGAAAGTAGCAGTGTTACCATTCTACACAAAAATGCATTGCACACAGAAATAGCACTGTCATCAAAGAAAAAAATCATGACTTCACAAGTGTAGCTGCAACACATCTGCGTTTCCACATCCATCCAAGGATGAGAGGAAAGCCTTGCCGTCTCCATTGTGTTGGCTGTAGAATAGATAATAGCTGGCCCCTTGTTTGTTGTGATAAAGCCCAGGTGCTCCCCCCTGTTTCTTATAAATTTAGGGCAACAGGCATTCCCCATTTCCATTCAAAACAATATCCTGTGGTGGGTGGACTGGCCAACATATTTGGGGTTGCACCTTTTGGAATATATGTTTAAAGGTACACTCAAAAATATGGCATCATACAGCAGGCCGACTTCCTGCTTACAGATAAACAGCAACTGGCAAGCCTAAAGTACATTTGGAGGGGCCAATAGTGGTTGACAATCGTCTTGTTGATATGTGTATGATGTCATATTGCTAAGAATACCTTAAATTCATCATGTGTAAGTTGCAACAAGCACATTCTATTCTTTGGAATTTGTGTGTCTTACTCCAGAAACAATCTCTATTGTGCAACCATAGGTGGAATGAGGGATTATGTCCATTTTGGTCTAGGTAATTCTATGCTCTCTTTACTCTCTCTCTTTGTGCAGGTGGAGTGCAGGCTGCAGCTGGAGGCCCAGCGCATCAGCCTGTCTCAGATGCACGCTGCACAGCTGGCGCTGCTCCGGGAGCAGACAGATGCCCGTGTCAGCACACTTGAGCAGGAGCTGGGTCGCTTGAAAAAAACATGGGACAAAGGTGTGTGTGTGGTTTTGAGTGCAGGTTGATGTATGGATGGGTTGTTGTCTGGTGGTGGGGTTGAGGTAGGGATATGGCAAGTGTGTTTGTGTGGTAGGAAACCTTGTGGTGGTTAGAGGTGTGTGTGTGTACATGTTTCAATGTGTGCACTGCGCACATGTATATTTAATTATGTATGTGTATCTGGGGGTGTGGGGCTAGACGGGCCATGTTGAATTAGTTTATTTTTATCTATCATTCGTGATGTCATCCATGCTACAATCTGTAGATAGAAAACAGGAGACTCTCACGGAAGTTATTCAGTCTCTTTTGCATTCATCCTATTTTAGTAATTGAATAATGTTTGTGCTCAATATAAGCCAATTATAATGTATGCTTATGTTGTTTTTCTCGGACTTCACAGATGAACTCAGAAGCTCTAAGTACCAGAATGTGGTGCAAGTTGTGTCTGAAGAGTGCAAGCAACTCATCCTGGTAGTTAACATTCATCACACATACACACAAAAAACAAGTATTGATTAATGTTCCTTTGCACTGTCAATTACTTTTGATATGAGAACGTTATTAGACAGAATTATTTCAGGTTTAGACATTGATTCTTACCACTCGAATGCATCATATTTACAGAGACATCAGTTTTGTTTGAGAGCTATTTTGCTGTTCTCTTTATACAGTCCTTTGCTAAATTTTTTGGAGAGGAGTTCTTGGAGTATCTCCACCCCACTGATGTCGAGGACTGGAAGATTCATTCATTTGAAAGGGAAGAAACGAGGGATTCCAGTGCTGTTTTACAGGAGGCGAAAGGTGCTTTATTGGTTGTGATGTCTACCAAATGATAGCAATACCACATAAAGAACACGCAGCCTATGAAATGAGTGGCTGACTAATGAAAACGTCTGAATAAGTCACACACCAATCTTGACTGTTGCATGATAAAATTACAAATTAGTATATATTGTGTTTTCCTCCAGTTTGCATTTGCATACGCACATCAAATCCAGCTACATCAATTATAAATGGAATATCTTATAGTAGTGAAGATACTTCACACCCTGAGACTGCATGAGGACATACTTGTAATGGACATTTCTTCTGTCTGGTTCTATAGAAATGTACAGAGACCTTCAGCAGGTGAAGCAGAGGATTGAACAGGAGCACGGTCGTCTTCTACAGCTCCAGTCCTTACTGAAGGCAGATGGCAATAAGGTAGGATGGACTGCTACACACTGTGTGTGTAAAACTGTTTATTTAGTTAGCTCTTTGTGTCAAACTCATTCCACGGAGGGCCGGGTGTTTGCAGGTTTTTGCTCCTCCCTTGTACTTGATTGATGAATTAAGGTCACTAATTAGTAAACAACTCCCCTCACATGGTTTTCGAGGTCTTAATTGAAAAGTAAAATCCCAAAACCATCTGACACTAGGCCCTCCATGGAATGAGTTTGACACACCTGCTTTAAGGGGTTTAGGCCAAGAGTTTATGAATTGGTGGGGGAAAAAACATATAAGTCATTATTTGATTGGATATGATTAGATGTCACGACACCAACCTCGTTGTTATTGTTTGACATGTAATCATAGTATTATGACGGGGATGAAAAGCAACAATAATTTGATTTGGGTACAGTAATTGCTAGGACACTAGCACTCAGCTTTTACATTTTTAACTCTGCTAGTTAATAATGATATGACGAATGAAAGCTAATTGGCTTTAATGATAATGCCAACAAACACTGCTGTCAAACTCTTATTGTCATTTTTAGATTGAGGCGATGCAGCTGATGTACGATGAGCTGAAGCGCAGCAGTGAGGAGAAGATCGCCAGCCTGCGCAGGCACATCGAAAGCTCCAGCATCTCTACACACAATCTCAAGGGTAAATTTAGATATATACTCTGTCTAAACCAAAATGGTGCTGGGTTATGTGGTGTTCATATTCTACACAATCTGTTGTGCATTTGGAAAGGTCTGCGAGCCTCAAGCCCAAAATGAATGGGAAAGATGGGCACTGTCTACTTCCATCTACATAGTCATGCTAATGCTAACACCATCGCTCTCTACCCAGATCTGAGGGAGCTGACCGCGGCCTCGCCCTCCTCCCACACTGCTGAGGATATCCAGAAGCTGAGGGCCGACATCCATCAGCAGCGGGCCCAGCTGGAGGAATGCCACAGGCTGGAAGTGGAGCGCCTCAGGGCCTACTACCAGCAGCAGGCCAAAGCGACTGAGGAGCGCTATGCTACCGAGCTCATCGTGCTACAGCAGCACCTCGATGAGGTCACGGGCACCGAGGCCCAGTTCAGGTAATAGTGATGATGATGATCATGACTATGATTTAGAAGTGGCCCTACATAAATCACATGCAAGAGCTTCTCACAGTGTGTTTATACTAGACACTACAACCTATCGATTTCTGGACCAATCAGACGGCCCCAAATGTGTTCGCATTCGGTGTAGGATTGGGAAGGTACTCTGATCCAGACTCTTTGCAGAGAAGAAACTAACGTTAGTGGGTGTGGGGTAATGTTTGGCTAGAGCAAGGAGTCTGGGTAGCCAGGCAAGAGGAAAACCCCATCATCAACCCTTTCACATTGCATGTAATCTTGACACGAATATTAAACTCAAACTAAATCCAACTCAACATATGAATTGGTTAGTCCACAAGTACATCATAGGTAATACATATTATCGGAGAAACACAACCACCGGTGCATAAGTGAGAAAGTACATTTTCATCTCCCCCATGGGAGTATCTGAAACGGTCATGAGGAGGATCCTACTCCTGTGTGTGCGTGCGCATAGAAAGAGTGCAGCAGCACTTCTCAGATCACTGTGACCCGATACAACCGGGCAGTGAAATTCTACAGCTGCCATTCAGGCACACTTTAATTGCCAAGGCATTAGCAAACTCTTTATTCCTTTGAAAGTAGATTTCCGTTTTATTCAATCCCTCCTGAGTCCATTATTATTAGCATGGCTTTAATCTCCTGATATCTCTCCCCAGTGGCACAGCAGTCTAAGGCACTGCATCGCAGTACTAGAAGCGTCACTACAGATCCGGGTTCGATCCCGGGCTGTGTCACTTCCGGCCGCGACCGGGAGACGCATGGGCGGCGCACAACTGGCCCAGTGTCGTCCGGCTTAGGAGAGGGTTTGGCCGGCTGGGATGTCCTTGTCTAATCTCACTCTTGTGATTCCTTGTGGCGGCCGGGCGCATGCACGCTGACTTTGGTCGCCAGTTGTATGGTGTTTCCTCCGACACATCAGTGCGGCTGGCTTCCGGTGTAATTGGGCAGTTTGTCAAGAAGCAGTGCGGCTTGACAGGGTCGGGTTTAGGAGGACACATGGCTCTCGACCTTCGCCTCTCCCAGGTCCGTATGGGAGTTGCAGCGATGGGACAAGACTGTAACTACCAATTTGGATATCACAAATTGAACAGAATTAAAATAAATGTATCATCTCCTGATATCTAAATTATTTTCACTATATAATAGGGATGTAACATTCACGCATCCATCCCGATTAAATGTCGGTTTTCGGGCCCCAAACCAATCCAAATCTAGCATGCATCGGTCAGAAAATCGATTCAAAAGTAATAATATACATTTTTATACATTTTTGCAAAAAAAAAAAAATTACATAAGTATTCCACCCCTGAATCAATTCATGTTTGAATCACCTTTGGCAGGGATTACAGCTGTGAGTCTTTAAGAGCTTTGCACACCTGGATTGTACAATAGTTTCCCATGATTCTTTTTTAAATTCTTCAAGCTCTGTCAAGTTGGTTGTTGATCATTGCTAGACAGCCATTTTAAAATCCTGACATTAGATTTTCAAGCCGATTTATGTCCAAACTTTAACTAGGCCTCTCAAGAACATTCATGGTTTTAGGCCGTCAGTGTTTTAAGTTTTTAATTTAAAGAAATGTATTTCACTTTTATTTAACAAAGTAGGCCAGTTGAGAACAAGTTCTCATTTACAACTGCGACCTGGCCAAGATAAAGCAAAGCAGTGCGACAAAAACAACACAGAGTTACACATGGGATAAACAATCGTACAGTCAATAACACATTAGAAAAATCTGTACACAGTGTGTGCAAATTAAGTAAGGAGGTAAGGCAATAAATAGGCCAATAGTGGCAAAGTAATTACAGTTTAGCAATTTACGATGGAGTGATATATGTGCAGATGAGGATGTGCAGGTAGAAATACTGGTGTGCAAAAGAGCAGAAAAACAAATGTGGGGATGAGATGGGTAGTTGGTTGGATGGGCTATTTATGGGCTGTGTACAGCTGCAGCGATCGGTAAGCTGCGCCTACAGCTGATGCTTAAAGTTAGTGAGGGAGATATAAGTCTCCAACTTCAGTGATTTTTGCAATTCGTGGCAGCAGAGAACTGGAAGGGAAGGCGGCCAAAGGAGGTGTTGGCTTTGGGGATGACCAGTGAAATATACCTGCTGGAGCGTGTCCTACGGGTGGGTGTTGCTATGGTGACCAGTGAGCTGAGATAAGGCGGAGCTTTACCTAGCAAGGACTTAAAGATGACTTGGAGCCAGTGGGTTTTGCGACGAATATGTAGCGAGGACCAGCCAACGAGAGCATACAAGTCGCAGTGGTGGGTAGTATATGGGGCTTTGGTGACAAAACGGATGGCACTGTGATAGACTGCATCCAGTTTGCTGAGTAGAGTGTTGGAGGCTATTTTGTAAATGACATCGCCAAAGTCCAGGATCGGTAGGCTAGTCAGATTTACGAGGGTATGTTTGGCAGCATGAGTGAAGGATGCTTTGTTTGCGAAAGAGGAAGCCAATTCTAGATTTAACTTTTGATTGGATATGTTTGATGTGAGTCTGGAAGGAGAGTTTACAGTCTAGCCAGACACCTAGGTATTTAAAGTTGTCCACATATTCTAAGTCAGAACCGTCCAGAGTAGTGATGCTAGTCGGGCGGGTGGGTGCGGGCAGCGATCGGTTGAAGAGCATGCATTTCGTTTTACTGGCATTTGAGAGCAGTTGGAGGCCACGGAAGGAGTGTTGAAGCTCGTTTGGAGGTTTGTTAACACAGTGTCCAAAGAAGGGCCAGATGTATGCAGAATGGTGTCGTATGCGTAGAGGTGGATCAAAGAAGCACCCGCAGCAAGAGCGACATCATTGATATATACGGAGAAAAGAGTCGGCCCGAGAATTGAACCCTGTGGCACCCCCATAGACTGCCAGAGGTGCGGACAACAGGCCTTCCGATTTGACACACTGAACTCTATCTGAGAAGTAGTTGGTGAATCAGGCGAGGCAGTCATTAGAGAAACCAATGCTGTTGTCCTGCTGAAAAGTGAATTCACCTCCCAGTCTCTGGTGGAAAGCACACTGAACCAGGTTTTACTCTAGGATGTTGCTTCATTCCATTTATTTTTTTATCCTGAAAAACTCCCCAGTCCTTAACGATTACAAGCATACCTGTAACATGATGCAGCCACCACTGTGCTTGAAAATATGGAGAGTGGTACTCACTAATGTGTTGTGTTGGATGTGCCCCAAACAAATTTTTGTCCTTAATACAAAGTGTTCATTGCTTTGCCACATTTTTTGAAGTATTACTTTAGTGCCTTGTTGCAAACAGGATGTACAGTACCAGTCAAACATTTGGACACACCTACTCATTCCATTTTTTTTTCTGTTTTGAATTTTCTACATTGTAGAATAGTAGTGAAGACATCAAAAGTATAAAATAACACATATGGAATCATCATCAAAATAGATTTTATATTTGAGATTCTTCAAAGTAGCCACCCTTTGCCTTGATGACAACTTTGCACACGCTTGACATTCTCTCAACCATGCATTTCAATTAACAGGTGTGCCTTGTTAAAAGTCAATTTGTGGAACATTAGAGTTTGCATCCCAAATAAATGCTTCATAGAGTTCAAGAAACAGACACATCTCAACATCAACTGTTCATAGGAGACTGCGTGAATCAGGCCTTCATGGTCGAATTGCTGCAAAGAAACCACTACTAAAGAACACCAATAAGAAGAAGAGACTTGCTTGAGCCTCAACACGAGCAATGACTTTAGACCGGGTGGATATATGTCCTGTCGTCTGGAGTCCAAATTTGAGATTGCTACCGTGTCTTTGTGAGACGCAGAGTAGGTGAACGGATGATCTCCGCATGTGTGGCTCCCACCGTGAAGCATGGAGGAGGAGGTGTGATGGTGTGGGGGTGCTTTGCTGGTGACACTGTGATTTTATTTAGAATTCAAGGCACACTTTACCAGCATGGCTACCACAGCATTCTGCAGAGATGCACAGTCCCACTGAGCGCAAACCAGATGGGATGATCATTTGTTTTTCAACAGGACAATGACACAAAACACCTCCAGGCTGTGTAAGGGCTATTTGACCAAGAAGGGGAGTGATGGAGTGCTGCATCAGATGACCGTGCCTCCACAATCACCTGACCTCAGCCCAATTGAGATGGTTTGGGATGAGTTGGACCGCAGAGTGAAGGAAGAGCAGCCAACAAGTGCTAAGCATATGTGGGAACTCATTCCAGACTGTTGGAAAAGCATTCCTCATGAAGCTGGTTGAGAGAATGCCAAGAGTGTACAAAGCTGTCATCAAGGCAAAGGGTGGCTACTTTGAAGAATCTAAAATATATTTAGATTTGTTTAACATTTGTTGGGTTACTACAGTCGTGGCCAAAAGTTTTGAATAACACAAATATGAATTTTCACAAAGTCTGCTGCCTCATTTTGTATGATGGCAATTTGCATATACTCCAGAATGTTATGAAGTGGTCAGATGAATTGCAATTAATTGCAAAGTCCCTCTTTGCCATGCAAATGAACTGAATCCCCCAAAAACATTTCCACTGCATTTCAGCCCTGCCACAAAAGGACCAGCTGACATCATGTCAGTGATTCTCTCATTAACACATGTGTGAGTGTTGACGAGGACAAGGCTGGAGATCACTCTGTCATGCTGATTGAGTTCGAATAACAGACTGGAAGCTTCAAAAGGAGGGTGGTGTTTGGAATTATTGTTCTTCCACTGTCAACCATGGTTACCTGCAAGGAAGCATGTGCCGTCATCATTGCTTTGCACAAAAAGGGCTATTGCTGCCAGTAAGGTTGCACCTAAATCAACCATTTATCGGATCATCAAGAACTTCAAGGAGAGTGGTTCAAATGTTGTGAAGAAGGCTTCAGAGTGACCAAGAAAGTCCAGCAAGCGCCAGGACCGTCTCCTAAAGTTGATTCAGCTGCGGGATCGGGGCACCACGAGTACAGAGCTTGCTCAGGAATGGCAGCAGGCAGGTGTGAGTGCATCTGCACGCACAGTGAGGCGGAGACTTTTGGAGGATGTCCTGGTGTCAAGAAGGGCAGCAAAGAAGCCACTTCTCTGCAGGAAAAACATCAGGGACAGACTGATATTCTGCAAAAGGTACAGGGATTGGACTGCTGAGGACTGGGGTAAAGTCATTTTCTCTGATGAATCCCCTTTCCGATTGTTTGGGGCATCCGGAATAAAGCTTGTCCGGAGAAGACAAGGTGAGCGCTACCATCAGTCCTGTGTCGTGCCAACAGTAAAGCATCCTGAGACCATTCATGTGTGGGGTTGCTTCTCAGCCAAGGGAGTGGGCTCACTCACAATGTTGCCTAAGAACACAGCCATGAATAAAGAATGGTACCAACACATCCTCCGAGAGCAACTTCTCCCAACCATCCAGGAACAGTTTGGTGACCAACAATGCATTTTCCAGCATGATGGAGCACCTTGTCATAAGGCAAAAGTAATAACTAAGTGGCTTTGTGAACAAAACAACGATATTTTGGGTCCATGGCCAGGAAACACCCCAGACCTTAATCCCATTGAGAACTTGTGGTAAATCCTCAAGAGGCGGGTGGACAAACACAAACCCACAGATTCTGACAAACTCCAAGCATTGATTATGCAAGAATGGGCTGCCATCAGTCAGGATGTGGCCCAGAAGTTAATTGACAGCATGCCAGGGCGGATTGCAGAGGTCTTGAAAAAGAAGGGTCAACACTGCAAATATTGACTCTTTGCATCAACTTCATGTAATTGTCAATAAAAGCCTTTGACACTTGTGAAATGCTTGTAATTATACTTCAGTATTCCATAGTAACACCTGACAAAAATATCTAAAGACACTGAAGCAGGAAATTGGAAATCCATATTTGTGTCATTCTCAAAACTTTTGGCCATGACTGTACATGATTCCATATGTGTCATTTCATGGTTTTGATGTCAAGGGTTTTTCTACGTTGTACAATAATAGTGAACGTGCCTCCCGAGTGGCGCATTGGTCTAAGGCACTGTGGCGCAGTGCTAGCTGTGCCACTGTATTATTTTGATATAAAAATGGCCAAATTGCCCGCTGGAGGTATTATCAGGCAGGTTTTAGCTTTTATTATTTTTGTTCAATACAGTATTCATTATTACATAGGGCTCTGATTATGTCTGTCGCAGTTGAATCTCATTGAGTAAACTTTATTGATCCCCAGAGGGTATAATAAAAACAATAGTTACGCTTTCCAACAGTAGACAATTTGAATGCTTCAGGTTGACCTTTTGATATAGTTCTTCACATGCAAAACACTGGGAGAGTCTAGTGAAGCAATGATAGCTTATCTGCCAGCAGCACAGCCCAGTTTATGAAATATTTACATGGTGTTTAAAAGTCTGTTAATTACTAACCCACAAAGTACGCTTTCTCTTGCCCAACATCTCTAGGCAAAGAGCAGAAACATCCGTCTCCCCATTTGGCCATCCTCAAGGTGTTTCCATATCAATAGAAAATTTAAGGGATAATTCTCCCAAATTTGAAAATGACATTTGTTTACCCTGTAAGTAGTCAATGGACACAGAGACTGCTCTGTCTTCACGCTTTGGGGTTGTTGCATGTTAATTTGGGGTATTTTGACTTACACCGGTGAGTAGTCTTGCTAACCAGCTACTGTAGAGGCCAGTCTCACTATGATCACCCTTAGCGGCATTGTCATAAAACAGATGTTTCTGGCTTTTAGGGATACACTATTTTCAACCTTTTCCCCTGAGAAACGGAAGTGAGGACTCCACTCAAGTGACTTTCTATGCATGCTACGTTAGGTTACGCTATGATAAACCATCTTCTAATCAAATGGGTATGATTAACTGAGATACTACTGCACCCTGCTGTTAAATTATATTAATACTTTGAGCCTTTTGGTATCGAAGCCTGAGGGCTTATTCAGGGCAAGGGTAGGTTACCGAACGTTCAGATAGAAATGTATCATGTACTAAAATAATTGCTTATCTGAATAACCCTCAGAGTACTTCTCTGTCATGTAGAATAATAGGGAATCGTATGTCGGTTCTATGCATTACATTTCTATCCACAAAGTTTCAAATATTACAGCCCACTGTACATGCCCCATGATGACATTGATTGATAGAATGGTGCCAGTTAGCTAATCCCAAAGGGGAATTTGGACAGGGCACTTTCGCTGTGCAATTCACACACAGTGGGTGGTTGAAAATTAACTGAACTTCAGACTTAAAGTAAATCATGAATTCCAATCTCCTAAAATAAGAAGTCAGATGTTGAAAAATAATACTAGTAGATTCACTTGTACGCTGTCTTCAGCATGGTGGATGTTTGTTTACCCTTTACCATTCACTAATGTCTTCGGTCTTTATATTTAATTCTGCCTTGTCTTTCAGCCTGTCCAGTGCTGCCCAGCTTGGCTTGCGGACCGAGGAAGAGGACGCAGAGGAACTAAAGGTTTGCTCCCTTCTCACTTAGCCAAATCTTCCCGTCACACACCACCTCTTCTCGAGGCAAAAACCCTGATTTGAATTAAGACACTCCATTAGCTGTCACTGCGAGCGATGGAGGAGGGGGATGAATGGAATGCTGCCTTTGGCTAAAATCTTCCCCAGATCCCTGGGTGACAGGCTGCAGTGAAATGCCACGTTTAAACCGATTTTTATCCTAGGGGAAGTTGAAGTGTCGAGGCGCCGGTTATGTAAGCGATTAGCATCGCGTGGATGCTAGCGTTAGCTACAGTTGAAGTCGGAAGTTTACATTCACTTAAGTTGGAGTCATTAAAACTCATTTTTCAACCACTCCACAAATGTCTTGTTAACAAACTATAGTTTTGCCAAGTCGGTTAGGACATCTACTTTGTGCATGACACAAGTAATTTTTCCAACAATTGTTTACAGACAGATTATTTCACTTATAATTCACTGTGTCACAATTCCAGTGGGTCAGAAGTTTACATACACTAAGTTGACTGTGCCTTTAAACAGCTTGGAAAATTCCAGAAAATTATGTCATGGCTTTAGAAGCTTCTGTTAGGCTAATTGACATCATTTGAGTCAATTGGAGG